>NC_141254.1:13165317-13342817 GCF_054856555.1 Leptonotus elevatus
AGGCAAGACAGTTATAAAATAATTTAAATAAAATCGATGTTGGGACATTTTAAAATCGATTCTGAATCGTACTAAATGAGAGTCGCGATTCTTATTTGGCACACCCCTATTTTTAATATTGTAAAAGTTTGTACTTTTAACCGTGGTATTATTACTTGTTGACTTGTATGTGACCTGAAATTGGAATTAACTGCTGTAGTTGCACATGATCTGCCCTCTTCTCAACATCTGCGGCTCTAAGTAAATCAGTAGCAAGACAACCGGGTGTGAGCGTGCGAGTGGCAAGGAGAGTGCAATATAGTAACACAAGCAAGACTGCAGAGGCGAGTGAAACTGTGGTCGCACGATGAGGAAGTGAAGAGAATGGAGAAACAAGACTGAAGAAGTAGTTAAAAGAAAACCACCTCTGCTGCCATCAAGGAAGTGAAAGGATATGTTCTCCCGTGAGGGGAGGGGTGGACACGGCGGGAGGGCAGTCCTCACTGACCGTAGTGGAACAGTGGCACCACACACATGCACACCAGGAAAAGCCAGCAGAGGAAGGAGGTGGGGTTGAGTAGGCGGGGTCATTTGTCTCTCACTCTCGGCGTCCAGACGACTTGCTCGGAGTGAAAACACCGATGCAGGCCTCGTTGAAGGCAAACACAGGCAGAAAGAGGAGCAGAGAAAGAAACATGGAGGAGGAAGAGGAGGAGGTGCTGTGCTATCTGGACAGGGTGCTGGAGGAGGAGGTGTTTGAATATGGAGATGGGGATCTGGAGCTCATCACTCCGTTACACAGGCAGTTCAAGGTGAGACAAGCTGGCTGCAGGGAGAACACGCATGCACACATGCTTCCCAGCCTATCATCGTGACACCGAGCCATTTATTTTCTTATTTCTACGGCTGCAACGTGGGCCTTGGAAACAACTACTCAGCGTGTTTGTGACGTCTCGGCGTTAGCACATGCCTCCAAGCAGCTGCTTTTTTTCCCTTTTTTTTTTAAGAGGCTGATGCGAAAAGCGTCAGTGTGAACGGCCTATAGATGAGCAGGTTGTTGTGGAAATGTACTCATGTAGTTCTCGACTTGACTTTCTAACCACACAGTGGCTGTCTTTGTATGGCTGGGGGAAAATATTCCCTCTGTTGGGGTGGGAAAAAAATACTTCCTGTCTTTTCTCGTCCTGCTGCCACATGCTTGTCAGCAAAGGAGTGAACTTTGCACGTCACCAACAACAAGATTAAACTCAAGGCGTCATGTAAGGGGTCACGACATGGAACCGACGGATCAATTTAGTTCTACAAGGAAGCATTGCAAGTTCTGAGTAGCTTGAGAGATTTGAACTACAGCTGGGGTTTTTACATCTGGTTGACCCACTTTCATAGAATTCAAACCACATTTCTCAAAATGAGTCTCTTAACCGTGAGTTAACTAGTGAAGTAATGCGATTATTTATATATATATATATATATATATATATACAATAAAAAAAATCGAGGCTTTCATACTCTTGTTAACTAAAATGGGAAAAAAAATTTAAACTAATAGAAATAGTTAAAATGAATTTTTGACGTCTATAGCCGTCAATGACAGTGAATGAGTTAAAGTTTGACTTCTTGCTATCTATCAATCTTGCTAATGTGCTTGTAATTTTTTTAACCAGTACCAGTGACCACCTACAAAAATGCGTAGCACTGTATTTTCCACCGTAATGATATACATAAACAAATAAAAAACAGTAGCAAGCAGAGGCTTTATTTCTAAAAATATGTTTGATATCTTGAATGTTACACTGTAACTTTAAGTGTAAGTATAGTTGATCATTGACAATGTGCATAAATATATATATGTCATATGCCCCACTAGTCTAAACATTCTGATGAATAATGATCGTGGAATATGAGTTAAGCAGCAAAATCCATTCGTTATGACCAATCTCAGAGGGTGGCCATTTTGTCACTTGCTTTCGACTGCAATTAACATGGCAGTTGCTCAGGTAACGACCAATCATGGCTTAGCTTTTAGAAAACAAGTGAACCGTGATTGGCTGAGCCCTGAGCAACTGTGATGTCATCTTGAGTCGAGAGCAAATGACAAAATGGCTGCCCCCTGAGGTGGATAAAAACAGCTGAAATTTGCTGCTGAAATCATATCGCACAAACTCAATATTAATCAAAATTTCATGCTTAGCCTAGTGGGGACACACATTATTTTAAAGACATTTTAAACATTAAAGTCAACTTCCTCTTTAAATAATAATATAATTAAAATCTGCTGCACATAAAAGTTAAATGCAATTTACACCAAAATAATTGTTTTTGAACAAACTGGTCTAAAAAAAAGCTACCGTAACATTACGCACATTTTAAACATTTAATTTCAGTCTTGTTTATTATCTCCACTTTTCTATCGCCCCTCCGGACATCAGCACCAACTTGTGGTAATGGGGAACAAATATTCCTGGCAACTACTAGATTATTTGTAATCATCATCACACGGGTTCGCCAAATCTTTTTTTGCACGGGAAACGTTGATGACTTTATGGAAACGTACTAGAAATAAGAGAAATAAACTGAAAATGATCACAAAAGTGACATCTTAGAGCATTGTCTTGCATGTTGATCTTATAACCACTGAAAATTCAATTAACGGTGACATTAAATATGGTTCAAAATATGTCATTAAAAACATAACTTCAACACCATTTATTATCCCAAGTACAATGATATACCATTGTAAGGGATGAACTAACCCGTTAATAATTAATCTCACACTCTGCACAATGTGTTGCTCTTTGTCCTCCGTTGCAGTCAAGTTGCTTTATTGCGTGCAACTGTGGACATGGCAAGTAGTGCTCCACTGTCACAACTTAGAAACACGCATGCAAAGCCAACCAGGTGTACTGGAGGCAAAGAAGTTGCAGATTGCAAGTCCTCGGTTTGACTATCAACAACGGAAAGCATATGTATAAAAATCCAACACATACTATGTCGTATAATATACAGCAGGCTGGATTTTGTATGTGTGGAAAACTAAAAGCAACAAGTATGGATGCTTTCAGATTAGCTTGGCAGTGTTGGCTAATGTGGTAACAGTTGAAACGCATACTAGCATATTAACGTAGTCATGCGAAATGTTTTTTTGTTTTGTCCTGCAGGGAGACATTGAGAAAGGACTAGAGATGAAGAAACTGGTGCTTTCTGGTTTCTTGGCCAGTGAGGAGATCTACATTAACCAACTGGAGGCCCTGCTGCTGGTACAACGCACAAACTCTCGTTTATGTTCAAAACATTTTAGCATCGCATCGAGTTTGTTTTTTGCTCATTCTTAAGCACCGGATCTCTGTGTTGTCCGTGTGCAGCCAATGCGTCCCCTGAAAGCCACAGCCACCACCTCGCAGCCCGTCCTTACCATCCAGCAGGTGGAGACCATCTTCTACAAAATCCAGGACATCTTCGAGATCCACAAGGAATTCTACGATGCGCTCTTGCCCAACATCCGACAGTGGGATGAGAAGGTCACTGTAGGCCATCTGTTCCAGAAACTGGTGAGTGCAATATTAGCGGTCTCCAGGGAGTTGTTTTGTTGTGAATCAGTCTTGACTATATCACTGTCATCATGCCTGTGGCCATTTAAAATTTTTATTTTAGATGGCGTAGGTTTTAACGATTAAATATTAAAATGCTCTGCAACAAATCTTGTCCCTCGGACCACCACCCATTTGAGACAATCGACAGTGCCCCTGCCAAAGTCATGTGGCCTAAGTTGTTTCAATTCACAATTAATCAGTAATCAATTCTACATTATCAACACAATTCTCCAGTAACACACACGATTAACACAAGACTGGTTCATATATAGTACAATGTTTACGCAGTAAACTGACTTTTACAGAATTTCTTTTGATAGATGTACGTTACATTATGTATGTGCAAACTTCAAAGTGTAGATTAATCGATTAATCGGTAACTAATTGATTATCAATTTAAGTGATAACTATTTTTGATAATCGATTAATCATTTAGATACTGTGTTTAATTTAAAATTGTCTAAATGCTCGAAATGTCAGCTTCTTAACAAATATTACCCGATTACTGTAGCCCTCCATGAAAGCGGACTGATTATCTTTGTGTTGAATCAATATGAAAAACAATGATCAACAAGTTTTGCTTATTTTCTAATATGGCCCAAACAAGTAAGTGAATAATAAATCATTTATGTTTGTGCATTTTCTACACTGTCAATTTGCAATAATGTCCTGATTTTGACTAAAGTAATGGAAGTTAAAACATGCTTATAATCTGATTCCTCATCAATAATCGATAGATAAGTCGATTATTAAAATAATGATTACTTGCAGCTCTAGTCCAGTGACGCTATTTACTCGCGACTGCCACCTCGGGCATGGAGTACGTGCACGCGCATGACGTCACACTCCACCAAAGAAATTGTGGAGTGTGAGGGTAGATAAAGGGTAGATAAAAGCTGATAGGTGCAGTCAGAGTAAAATAATAATGTAGAAAAAGCTTTAATACTATCTTTTTAAACGGAACAATGCACCTTTAAGTTATTTTAATTTTACGGTAATTTTATTTTTTTACAATAAATCTACTGGATATACAGCAAGAAGAAGAACAAAGGAAATGAAAGAAAAGGAAGCTATCGCTCCAACTTCTCCTCCCCCCCTCCCCCCCACACACACACACACAAGAAAAAAGGAAGGTCAGCTGCAGCCTCAGATTTTATTGGACCCACTAATTTATGAAATAGTTGGCGGAATAAAAGCAAGGGTGATTTAACACTGACATTCATCAATGATTTAACACTTGCACTTTCAGATACTTACTGCAATCGGTGCAAGAGCTCACTCTTAACTCAATAGCCTTCTATTTTCCATGGTACAATCTTAAGGGGAAGAGGAAGGAAAGGACATGAAAGTAGGAGAATCATTCACTCTATTCAATTGGATCCAAATTTCCCGACTGAAAAGGGCATGCTGTCTTTCCTTGCAAGCATGATGCATATTCATGCAGCGCCGGTCTGGAGCTTGTGTTGCAATGCACGCGTAGTGCATCCAAGAGGGACTGCTAATGAAAAGGAAGAGGCAAATGTGAAGGAAAGCGAATCAGCAGAGAGGCATTATGGGGAACTGATTAACCCGTGCAACGTAAAACGGGGATTGTGCTGCTTAACACATATTCCACCATTGAACGTCGTGTTTAGACTAGCGGGGGCCCATACAACATATTTGCCTTGTATTTTGACACCATGAATTGTATGCTGTCATATTCCAGCAGTTCATTGTTTTTGTTTCCATTCACCATAAAACAATAGAAACCAAATGTCCCATTCCCTGAGTGCCTCTTTGTTTGATTTGGCCCAGGCCAGCCAGCTGGGAGTGTACAAAGCCTTTGTGGACAATTACAAGGTGGCACTAGAGACTGCGGAGAAATGCAGCCAGGCCAACGGCCAGTTCCAGAAGATATCTGAGGTATGTTATTCTTACCATCGGATTGGATTATTACACGTTAGCATTAGTTATTTATTTACAGTACCATGAATATTTTCATAGTGTCTAGATCAGATTTTTCTTTAGTGGACAAAACATCCTCAGTTGAATGAGGGAGAAGCAGACTCATTTCAAACACTTTTTTTTTTTTTTCAACAGGAAGTAATGTTTATAATGTGATTTCCTCTTGTTCATGATGTGAAAATATTCTCTGTTTTTCACCTTTAAAATTCTATACTGATGTCTTGAATATGAAAAAAGAAGAAAAAAACAAACAAAACACTTGTTCGGTGAGCGTGCATATAAAACTTTTGGGGTTTGCTTTAAAGTGTCCTCACTGGTATTTAACGGATGGATGCAAAACCATGTGATGCAAATGAGAGGCTTTTGTTTGTTTGTACGGTACGTCACCATCACATTAACAGTATTTGTATTACTGGCGTTGACATTTTCATTTGTGCTATGTTAATGATCATACACGAGGAAGGTCACAATCATTCCCACACTCTTTTTTTTTTTTTTTTTTTTTTTTTTCCTTCTAGAATCTTAAAGTCAAAGGGCCTAAAGAATCAAAAGATTGTACTTCAACAGTCACAATGGAAGGTAAGTGTCTGTCTGATTTGCCGCTTTAAGACTTGAGTCCTGCCCCTTCCTAATTGTGTATGCAGTGGGGGCTCGGGGAAAGCGCGCACACATACCCACTCACACCCTTGCCGCCTGTGTCTGGAAAAGTAGGCAGTATGAGGAGGATGCATTGAGGAGAGGAGGCGATGGAGGTGCTTCTGGTACTCAGACTGTGTTGTAACTGCACATACGGTAAAGGCGGTTTGAATATTTGGACGAGGGAGTGTTTTTAATTTTGCCTGCGATGATGTTATTGATTGGGTTGGAAGAGTGTCTGGCTTTAAGTTTGGAGTGCTATTGACAAGCTAACAGATATCGATGACCTCATCGGTCATGTGATGCTTTGTAGTGCGATACAGATCATTTACATGCTGACTTTTTACTGGTGTTGAAAAATAATGTATGCAGTATTTGTCGAGTTTTTTTTAAATTGCTGGGATTTTGTATCTTATTCTGTGTGGTTAAGTATTTGGTAGAGTTCATTTTATTAGAAAGAATTCCATAATGGTTTATCAGAGTATGTTGTCGCTGTCAGGTAGAAATCTTTTATGTTTAAATAAGGTCAATTTCATATTTTGTCTACAGATTAAAACTATTGCCTTGTGGATACAACGGATGTTTATTTTATTTTTATTTTTTTATACATTATTAACCAATCTAAAGTGCTGAAGGAAATTTTCATTATTATCAAATTACGTTTTATTTTTATTTTTTTACAATATGTGACATGAATCAGATTTTTTTTCTCCATGCATTGTGAACAGTAAACTCCACCAATTTTATTTAAATAATTTTTTTTTCTCTCCCCCAAAATCCAGTTGAATTTCAGAATTCAAGTAAATTGAGTGGATGAATTTGAATTGACTCCACCCCACAGAATGTTGAATTGAATTTGAATTGCAGGAAGTAGAATCAAATTCAGTGCAATTGACAGCAATTCATTCTCATCAGGCATAAGTGAGAATGAGACTTTTAACATACAGAAGAAGTACAGGGACTAACATAAGTTTACATTTCTTTCATGTTGAAAAGCTTATCAATATATATTTATTTCAAAGTAATGAAACAAAATTTATAATTTATATATGGGGAGTCCTGGAGACTACCCGATGAGTGGCCTGAGGGTTGTAGATCTTCAAAGATCATCAGAAAGGCATTTGAAGAAGAAGAAAAAAACGCGGCCTATTACTGGATCTGATTGCATGTGAAATGCATCTGAGCATGCTTTAGTGTGTATATTCTAATATGGCAGAAGATCTGATCAGGGTCCCAGTAGGTTTTCACACTCTCATATGTCAAAGTTGCAGCAGAAAAAAGGAGGCCGAAAGAAGTGGCGAGGTAGCTCTTCTCTAGCACGGAACTGTTCAGTGATGTTTCGCTTGAAGGGGAACTGCAAGCTGTGTATTACCTCTCCGTGGGAGCAGATCATGACCTTCCTTGCATACTGAAGCCATACTGCTTCGCTGCGTCTCACCTGGTTAAGCCTGTCTGGTGTTCATAAAGGTGGCTTGAAGTCTCCAACTAGCCCGTTAGCTTAATGCTAATGCTACATATCATGTGTTGCGTAGGCAGATTGTTATTGTACCGACATTTCATCACATTTTGAAATCAAAATAATACAACGATCCAAAGTCCAATGCTTTTCACCGAGTTGACCGCCATTTTGATTTGTGACGCGTACAGCCTTACCTAACTTTGTGGCTGGTGAGTGTGTAACGTCGGCTAGCTAGTTTGCTGCCCACCTTTTGTGTTCTTCCGTGGGAGTTTCTCACCTTGAGCTTAGATGGAGTTTACCACCCGCTTTGGGCTGCGACAGGAAACAAAGTGTGCGTGCCTGCTTGAGCGATTGTGTGTATGCGTCTGTCCACTATATTTACCCTTTCCTCACCCCATCAGATGTGTTGATGTCATCATAAATCTTTTAGATTGCTTTCTTTCAAAGGTACTGGGTCAAGTACATGTTAAAGGACACCTGAGCATGATAAATTGAATGTGACCTACCGCTTCTTCTCGCCATACAGCTCTTCTCTATAAACCCATTGACCGTGTGACAAGGAGCACCCTAGTTCTTCATGTGAGTATACATTTACACCATGCTTGGACTGGATTGACATTGAATACATTCATTTTTCCCACTGAAAATTTTACAAACATTCCATAATCACAATTGATTTTTTTCCAGTACAAAGAGCAATTGTGCCCGTAAAGTTTTGAGCTAAGGCTTTACTTATTCATCTAGTACTGTATGTACTTTGGATTTATTGTTTTTTTCCCCTTTGTAATAGATACACAAAGCTGAAATAAAAAACAAAGCATCAATTTCACCTTGTCTTTATGGCATGTGTGCATTTTTCCCCATTTGAACAATGCAGTGTAAAAATGGGGCACGATAACTTTGATTTAGTTAATTAACGCATTTGCTCCCAAAACGTATAAATACGTTCTATTTTAAATGTTTTAAGTGTTTTATACGTTTTGTTTTGTTAATTTTTTTATTTTTTTAATGCTAGAGCATACAGAAGGCTTTGATACAGCTTCTGACATGAAGAGGTGGCTTAAAGCAATGGCAGTTATAACAAAAACCACAAGCAGGTGGCAGCAGAGTATAAGAGATCAACCAGGGCCATGTTGCAAACAAGCTCTTTTTGCCAGTGTTTTCAACAGGTTTGTGAATAATGATTAAACTTAGCTATATTCTAATGCTAATTCCTGTCAAATTGAAACAGATAGAAACTTACTTTTTTTCCTGATTAAAGAAGAGACTCTAATTTTTCTTTTGGTAGGTTCCATGTTTTTATAGCAATAGAACACAATATTCTGTGGGCCTTGCTAAATTAGTCAAAATCCAGTAAAACAGCCGGGAGCGAAGGGGGTTGCTTCAGTGAAAATGGCTGTGAGGTAATGAGTTATGGATTATGGGTGAGCTCAGACTATTTTTTTGGGATGGAATAAGATAAAATAAAATAACTACCCTGACTATCATTTCAAAATTCATAACTCTCATCTCAAAGGTTTACTGGTAGTTGTTAACACATGCCATGAGTGTGTGCTTGTTCAGATGTCATTGTTCCGTCATTCAAACGAGGAGACACACTGACGAGACGGCTGATCAGTATTCTGTGGGCATCTCCTTTCCCCCTTATGTACTGATGAAATCAGCTTTTACAACAAGGAAATCACTTTTCCTGCGATTACTTCCCCGTTTGATTCGAACTGTGTTCTCAAGGCGATACAAATTGAAGGTTAAAAGAGCCAAAGGTGTCTTTTATTGATAAACTGGCCTGTATTTCTCTAACCTTGTGGTATATGCACTGCAGGACTTGCTGAAACACACGCCAAAGGACCATCCAGATTTCCCTCTCCTGCAGGACGCTCTGCGGATATCTCAGAATTTCCTCTCCTCCATCAACGAGGAGATTGACCCTCGCAGGACCGCTGTCACCACGCCCAAAGGAGAGGTGTGTTTCACCGAGACATTCATTTCTCAGTACTCTCACGTACACTCGGTATCTCAGATGCTTTTTATTTTCTGCCTCATTCGGCCATCTAAGGACAACATGCAGTGGCAGTGCATTACTGATATATATTTGGATGCCTTTTGAACTTGTTGCAAGGTAGCATCATTGCATATCAAAAGAAAATCGGCTTCTCATGATCACGATTCGTTCAGGCTCGTCAGCTGGTGAAGGACGGCTTCCTTGTGGAGGTGTCGGAAAGCTCCAGGAAGCTACGGCATGTCTTCCTCTTCACCGACCTGCTGCTCTGTGCCAAAATGAAGAAGACCTCTGTTGGGTGAGCTTTCCTCCATTTTCTATATACTGTGTGTGTATATATATATATATTGTACACTATAATTCGAGCCACTTCAAACTACAACCACAATATTATTAAATTAATATCACATAAAAAGGGAGCCAGATTACCTTTGTAAATATTGTACTAAATATTATGCTGCACGTGTACTGGATATTATAAACTACCCCATTCAAACCCCATTCTCTGATTTTACAAAGCAAGAATGTTCCAAAATTCCACTCCAGAATAGACCACACGCTTGCCCATTAGTACTTCCTCTGTTTAAATTGGGCTTGTCTTAACACAAGCAAGGCTCTTTTGAAGGAAAACCAAAGCTATCTTACAATTACATCTATGAATGCATCTATATATTTTTCATCTAGAAAATTATTAAATTGTATTGAGTTGTTATTTTCCTTGCTTTTTTTGGGGGGCACTGACTTAAATTGTTATCATTTCCTGTACCTATTCTGCATTCAAGTCTGATGGGGTCACTGATTGAAAGTTAATGAATATAGATATCACAACAACTTTACATTTTCAAATTTAATGGCATAGATGATATTTTTGGGAAGCAGGGATGCATTTTTAGATATTATGACTGATTTCCTCCACTCTGGCTTTGTCTCCTCCTCTGCAGTCGTCACCAGCAATATGAGTGCAAGTGGTACATCCCTCTCGCAGACTTGACTTTCCAGACATTGGATGAGTCTGACTCTTGCCATAGTATCCAAGTCCTCCCCGAGTACGAGATTGAAGAGATGAAGATTAAGATCTCACTTTTAAAGAGTGAGATACAAAAAGAGAAGGTAAGAGTTGCGCAATATAACTTCAGTCTACAAGACTCAGGTTTGGTTTTGGACACTCTTTACATTAACGTGGGTTACTATGGTAACATTTTAAAAACAATTCAAATGATTGCTTAGCCATAAAAGGCCAATGCAGTTTATATGAAAAGCCGTTATCTGTATTTATTTGATATCCTTGGTAGCCATCTTAAGGTCTATGGACTAAGTATACTCTGGCAGGGAATACAAGCAAAGTAGACTACACGGGCTAATTTGTAGCTGCATCAGGATTCAGGACAGAACAGAAACTTTCTGTCAGTTTCGCTTTTATAGTACATGACGATCACCAACAAAGCAGGACAACAGAGTCCACTAGATGGCGCTAAAGTAATACGTTTATGGCTTTGACCTGAGCACAAAAAGAACAAACAGATATGTTTTCAGTAAATAACAGAGGATAGCTTTGAGGTGGAAAAAGCATGAATATACAAATTAGCATATGCAAGGATTTAATGTACTGCCATCAACTACCGTATGACCTTTTTTCATACTAGTAGAACAACTTTGGAATATTTGTAGGACAAATATATGTTGCGAGTTAGGCAGAACTACTAGTGGGCAAGTTGGTGCTACTACTAGGAGCCAGGAGGCCACTATTGCATGACAGATGCCTCCAAGTTGGGCCTAGTAGTGTTCCTAGTGCAGCACAGTCGATTCGTCGACCAAAATGGCACTAGTAGCGGAAAGAAAAAACATTATGAGTAAGACCAAATTATTCACCTATCCAAAGGCTTTCCAAGAACAAATCTGAATCTGGCAGATGGTGTCTTTCTATTTGATAGCGAACCTAAAGCTGGATATCGAACTGAGAAGATTATTGTGAAATGAATACAAATATGTGATTTTTATTAGAGGACCATAAAAGTGCCCTACTAAGGGCACTAATGTAAACTTGCAAGTTACAATAGTGTCAGTCTAACTAAAAGTGACCAAGTTTTTTTTTTTTTTTCAAGATCAATGTGATTGCTATGAACATATTGACTAGATATAAGATTTTCCATTTATCTGATGCCAGAGTACCCACAATCATGTCAACACGTGGTTGAGTGTATCTCATTAAAAAAAAAAAAAGGAAGAGAGAAGTTTCAAGCGGTTTGGAAAATTAGATTTCAGTCCTGCAATAATACAAAGTTCCTGTTAAAGTGCAAAAGTCTCCCACTCGTGGCACTTGGAGCAACCACTCCTGCTGTTTCCAGCCAGAGGAGCCATGCATCTGATAGCACACTGACTGACTCACAGCTTCCCGGGGAGGATGTGTGTGTTCATGTTCCGAGAACAAATCACATAATTAGCAGTAAAAATTCAGACGTTAACAGGCGTTCCTGCAAAAATAGGAAAAGGCCACTTCAGGCTGATAAGAACTGTGATGTTTTTCTTTTGGAATTTGATCACTTCCTAAATATTGTACGTTATGATCAAGCCGGATCTGTTTGCTAAACTTATCATTTTGTGTAGAAGAATGGTTAAACATGAAAAAAACTTAGTGGAGTCTGAATAGCAACAATCTTTGTACCCTATTACAGTATTTCCTCCTTTTTTTCTTTTTTTTTTACCTAACAGTTTCTTGTAATTCATACGCGACTATTGTAAAAGGTGTGTAAGAAATTAAATATATTGTTTTTGGGGTTTGTTTTAGAAAGCACCAAAGGGTCAGAACCGCGTAGAGCGTCTAAGGAAGAAGATGAACGAACAGGAATCTTGGCTGCTTCTTCACTCCCCCACAATCCCCTTCCGCCTTCACAACAAACATGGCAAGGTAATAGTAATTCATAATCTTGTATGCCTGCCCTGCCACTCATATTAGCAGTGCTCCAGTGAAACCACTAGATGGAGACATACGTCAAGGCCTGAGCTTGGTTTGGATGCTAATGGTTCTTTCCTGCAGAGCTACCTGTTCCTGCTCTCCTCTGATTATGAGAGGTCAGAATGGCGGGAAAGCATTCAGAAGCTCCAGAAGAAAGGTGATGTATATTCGAATACAACTGTTGATTTGTCTTTGACAAAAGAACTGTGCCACCAACGACAGCATCCCGTGTCTTTTCAGACCTCCAGGCGTGTGTATTAAGTTCGGTAGAGTTGCAGGTCCTTACCAGCTCATGTTTCAAACTCCGAACTGTCCACAACATTCCTGTCACCAGTAATAAAGACGGTAAGACACATGTTCGTTTAAATAGATTATTTTTTCTTTTTCTTTTTTTCATCACTCTGAACAACTTTGAAACTTTTTCAAATATAGGTTACAATATGTTTTTCATCCATGTGCTGGCATTCACAATATGGTGCACTGTGTCAGTGGTGGCCGACTGTGAGCCCTCAGTCTGTTTGTTTTCGCTGCACATTCCCACATTGTCGTGCTTTCAGGAGCAAATACTGACATTGGGGCCATCTGGTCGACCTCCTCTGGCATCCCTCAATGCCACAAGTGTTTCGGCTTTCACGCTGATAGACATACGGTCTGTCTATAACATACACAAAACTACGCCCCTAAGTTAGGAGCTGAAACATAAACACTAATTACATATTAGTCAACATTTTCCTCCAAGGCTACTTTTATGCACTGCTTAACATGTAATAATGCTTAACATTGTAATTGGATGTATAGTATATTTCATGGACATATGCACGTATTTGTGTTTATATTTCAGCCACATTCTCTGGTTTCCATTTAATAGAGTACTTGTAAATTATTGATGTAAATTGTTCAAAAATAATCCAGTAACTCTTCAAATGAAATGTTCAGAGCATTATAGAGTCTAAGCCGAATTATACTACTAAAATATAAAATAAAATGTTAAGTGGTATGTGTATTTTTATTTTATTTTTTAAATATGTGCCCTATGTGCAAGCATATGTCTCCCTCTTCTGGTTTTTTGGATAAATTACAAAATCCTAACTGAGAGCTTTAGCAGAGCTCAACTTATTTCTTCACATTTCTTAGTACAAAAACATACCAGGTACATAAATAGAAAAACAGTCAAGTAAAAAAAAAAAAAAAGACAAAGATTTAGAGAGCAGTACAGTAACACCCCACTCTCCGACTGTTGTCATCATTACTGTCTGTAAGCATCCATGTAACTCAGTTTTATCTAGTGTCAAGTGATGATAATAAGTATAAACACGCAGGCACGTACACATACACACAAACACTCAAACTCAACGTTTACATCAATCAACAATTTTGAGTCATGGATGTTTTGGGGATTTGGAAGGAAACCGGAGTACATGCGGGGCAATTCAAATAAAAATCTCCGGACTGGAAGGCAGACATGTTTTTTTTTGTTTTTGTTTTTTTAAACAAACTAATCATTGTAAAGTTAAAATGGAGTCAAACATACACACACACATGTATGCACAATGACATGGGCTGCATAGAGCACAGTTCAAATTGAGACCAGCTGGTAAAGGAATGCTCTCATAATTAGCTGAATGGGTAACAGCAGAGACTCAAAGCTGGAACTGTGAAGTTGTTTTAGTACATTCATGATATGACTGGGGGGGGGGGGATGCTAGCTAATGCCTTCTTCCTCTTCAGTTTAAAACGACAACAAAACATTTAATTGTTGACTGCCTAGCATGTTGGATCACAGTCAGAGGTTCTAAATTCAAGACTCGGCTGCTTCTTCTTCTTTTTTTCTTTTTTTACACATTTTTTTTACTGGCACTGACTTTCATCAAGTTTACAAGTAGTTTAATGGAAAATGTCCTTTTTATTTTATAAATAAACATATGTTAAAAGATGCCACATTTTTATCAAAAAATTGTTTGGAAAATTTGTCATTTCTTTAAAATAATGTTGAAGATACTGCATTTTAATGTCCACATTTTTATCTAAAACAAATATTTTGAAAATGTGTCATTTACAGTATTTAAAATAATAAATGTTGAAGATATCACATTTAAAATGTCCACATTTTAATCTAATTTTTTTTTTGAAAAAAGGGTCATTTATTTAAAATGATGAATGTTAAAGATACCACATTTTTTATCTAATTTTTTTTTTTTATTTGAGTGTCATAAGGTTGTAAAAAACGAAACAAAAAACGTTTTGCATTGTTCCTAGATGAAATGCCAAGAACTGGACCGTTTTTTTATTTTTTTATTTCTTTAGATATGTAACTGCTTGTTAATGACCGATCCATAATTTGACTCACCCAAAGTCATCTGGAACACGCTCTAGCTCACTTGTGTCCTTGAACACAATAAACGGTTGAAAATAGTTATCTGGTATGAATAATCACAGCTCTGTGGCCACCTCCAAGCTGAACATTTGAACCCTCTTCCTGTGAACGTCACTCACAAAAACAAAGTTGAAGTGTGACCCCTACATAAATTCCTAACTGTCAACGGGAACGGCCACCCAAAAACATTCACACGCACACTTGCACCTAGTAAAAGTTTGGTTATTTTGACATGTTATGAAGTCACAAATTATTTGCTCCGACTTTGGTACATAGTGGACGATGATGACACTTGATTGGGGGCAAAGTTCAAGATCGTTCAAGATCATTAAAGTCAATGCGATGCCTTTATTTCCAGATGAAGAGATTGCAGGCCTGTACGGCTTCCTCCATGTGATTGTCCACTCCGCCAAAGGATTCAAGGAGTCAGCCAGTAAGTCTGCCAGCAAAACAACTTTTGTTCCTCGCCACACTTGTGCTCACACTCCAGCTGCGCATAACCCTTTACACACAGCTGCCATGGAGCGCATGCTGACACACATGAGCCAGTCAATCGCTATATTGTGCACGTGCTGTTCTCATCGGTGAACAGAAGGGGGAGAGAGAATGTTGAGTAAATGTTGAGTTGTGTTTTTTTTTTTTTTTCCTCAGACAGCATGATGAAGAGCTTTAAAAGAACCGCTGTCAGTCACTCTTAACTCCATAAAGAGTTTTTTTGTCTTTTAAATTACGAACTATACTTCTTGTCTTGCATCCTGTTGTTATTGCGTAGACAGCTCTGTGTGTATTTTTTGAGTGCGTGTCCAGCATTTAGCCTGTGGGGTGTTTCCAAGCCTACACAGAGGCTATTTCAGATGTGGCAGGAATGGACAGCTGGCGCGTTTCACTGCACATTGCACCCAGTCTCTCACACACAGACGCACACGTAGTTGAAATATCAAATGCCGCGTAACTAGACAGAGAAAGATGATTTCCTCGGTTACCATGACAGCCGCGAGAGTCGGAAAGCCGCCTGCAAGAATGTTGGATGGATTGGAGCGCGATCTCCTCGGAAGGCTTGTTGAGCCGAGGTGGTTACCAATGAGGAAATATCATCTGTTGACCTTTATTATGTTCTTGAGCAATGACAGAAGTTGATGAAGACATCGAAACTACCAATTAAAGTATTGAGTTCAATGATGGGATCCAGATCCTTGTGCATCGTCAGCAATGTTGTGAGGGGATTAAGCATGGCTGCTGCGGTTTTGGTTCTACTTGAGACATTCCTTTTGTTAGAAAGCCGCACTTCCTACTCTATAAAATATAACACGTGAATGTGGTTAGTGGCAATGCACATGCTATTATTATACTCGGCATGTCTAATGATTGCGAAAAGCAGTCATTTTTTTTTTATCGAGCTCCGATCTTTGACAAGACGTGTATTGGGGTAATCCAGTTACATGTTTTTTTTCCTGATTGTGAAGTTGCACATTTTTGTTGTAAGAATATGCATCTTGTGCATGTCGTGCTACCGTGGGAACAGGCTTTTCATTCCGCCCGGGATGCATTAGACAAACCAGGTCACAAAAGCAGGAGCTAGAAGTCGAATGTCTCAAATAATGACTTGTATTATCTAAAAACATGGTCTGGTAAAGTGAAAGTTTAGCTCTTGGTATATTTATATAGTTTAGTGCACTCGGCTGTGCTACATGAGCGGTCCGCTCATTGCCCCAAATTTAAGTTCAATTAGGCCAGTGGTTCTTAACCTTGTTGGAGGTACTGATCCCCACCAGTTTCCTCACCGAGCCCCTCTTTATTGAAAAATAAAATGTGATTTATTTCAAATTCAAGACAAGTACTGTATAGGGCTTACTGCTGGTAGCCTTTTTGTCAAATCTGATTCTCATCACCTTGAATTCAGAAAGCGTTGTGGGTAGATGGCCCAAAATTCATATCACAGTATCAATTGCATCCCTTCACAGTAACGGTATATATCACGGTATAAAATTTAGGTTAAACAATATTTGAAGTTAATAATAATTTCATGAATTATACATTTCTCGTTATATTTACATAGTTCATTAGAGAAGCTAAATGATTAAATAAATAACAAAGCTTAATTATTTAGGATAGCATTTATCATGCAAATCTCAGGGCAGAATTAAAAGTTAGCACTCCCTGGTGCAAAATAGTGCAAAAAAACAAAACAAAAAAATCCGCCGATATGCTAAAAGAGGCTTTCAGTTTAGTTTTCTATAATTCATTCTGTGTCCATGGATTAATGAGCTTTTACCTATTCTGTTTTCCATCGTAGTAAAGAAAGCAAGTCTTCAATTAAATTAATCAACACTCAAATGTCAAAATGTAACATTGCTGATACATTGGATTGGATATGCTATTGGAAATGCTAGTGTTTATGGCTTAAAAAAAAATTCTTGTATCAATATTGTTGGAAAAAAGAACGAAAATGTCCCCTATGTGTGACTAATAATAAACATGAGGTTTGATCGAACCCATCTTAAGAACAACTGAATTAGACGATTCATATCAAATGTAATAAACTGATTGTTGATGTCTTGGAAGCAGGTGAGGCAAAATGGACTGTACAATACAATACAATGGACAATTGCAATCAGGATTATGTGCTTTCTAAATGATTTGCAGTCCATTTGTTTTCTGTAGTGCTTATTTTATTCACGAGGGTCGACTCGCTGGTGAGCTGTTGTCTCTCCAAACTGACTTTGGACCATAGCCAGGGTACACACTGGATTGGTCATTATTCAATTACAGGGCCCATTAAGTAATATTAAGGAACAACAACTAATCAATTAAATAATGATGGGTTTCAGTTTGCTTGATGTATGCTACCCCCCCCCCCCCCCCCCCCCAATTAAAGCCCCCGCCCCATTGGAGGGTGGTCCCAGCGGATTTGGTAACCTTAGATAACCTTGTGCAGGTCGCTGGCCCTCCATGGCGGCAATGTTCTCTTTCAAGTGTCTGCCCTATCAACTTTCAATGGTCCTTACTGTGTCTACCATGTTGACAACAGATGGATGAAAACGGGCTTACAGGCTTAAAGAAGACTATGTAGAGAAGCTTTGATTCTAAACTAAAACATATTTGAGTGATGTTTCAACATTAAAGTTGGTTTTGTTTTTGAACAATATTTGATTAAAATAAATACATTTTCATAATAATTACAAGGCTTAATTGCATTGAGCATGTCTCTTGACCCCATGAAATAAAATTAAATCAAAAAGCATGCGTTCCCATGTCGACAGGGCATTTCACTTGTAAATCAATTAAATGGCCATGGTCGCATGGATTGTTGCTGGTGTGTTTTCGTGCTATTATTAGCTTCCCAACAATTGAATTATGTGTTTGCTAAGAATTTTCACCAGTCACGCCGGTCGGATAATGCGGCCACTCAGTGGCTGGTTCTTGGAGCTGAAAAGCCACTCATCCGTTTAGCGGGCTGTCACTTGTCAACCGATTCTGCGGCGTCTTAGTTGGGCCCAGCATTCAACACAACCCGAGGCTAAGATTAGCATCCTGTATTAGGACGCACAACGAGGCTTACAAGAAAGATGGAAAAGGATGGTATCCATTAACCCCTGTTTGAAAGGTTCAGAGACCCCATGCAGACCAATTCATCCCCCTCAAGTCAGCCTTGTGTTGACCTGCCCGGCCGGGAATGAGACATTCATGAAGTTCTTGGCCACTTTTAGTTTGTCCTACTTCTGTGTAGACACAAAAAATATTACTCTTGGCTTGTTTGAGTTTAATATCTGGGCATAGAAACCAATTTCTGATGACGAGAAACTTCTATAGAAACAACAACACAAATTTTCTGTAATGTTACTGAAAATTTTAATGTGTTGTGGATTTTACGTGACACGTCTGTCATGCTTCTGTTTATAAAAGTGCACAATAAAAATGAGTTTATTAAATATCTCCCACGTGGCCGCACTGAATTCCCCCTCCAATGAACTTCCCTCGTATCATCACCGCTAATCTTCCTCCCTCTGAGTAATTCTGCTCGCCCCTTCAGGATGCAGAGAAAACAAGCAGACGGAACGAGGCCAGATGGAATGAGGTTCATTAAATTGTGCAGTCATGTTATTTTGTGAAAGTATTTGGCGTTTTTCACAAGGGTGATGTACTGTAGTTGTCTCTAATTCCTTCTACAAGGCCAACATTCTATTGCGTTTCATTTCTGCTTTCAAGCTCCTTTTTGCCACTTCCAATTGGAGTTGACTTGAAATCTAAACATAAAACTAAGACCAAACACCACTTAATTTAGACACAAATCAGCTAGCTTAATGCTAACACTAACACACACAATACAAAATGCAGTAGGGCGACACATATTTCAATACAAACAGTGCAACAATATAACAATATTAATAGACATATATTCTTTATCCGCTACAAAAAATGAGTAAATTACGATAGCTTAGTATTATTCATTTAGTTCCATACAGTATGACTTTGCAATATCATAGCAAATCACAACAACCACAAATTCTTTAAAAAATAATAATTCTAACAAAGTACTAGTAAATACTGTAGAGTGATTTATTATTATTATTATTTTTAATTATACACATTGCATTTGGGGGTGTTTTTAAAGGAACTGAAACAGATTAATGGCATTACCATTCATTTCAATGGGGAAAAGTGTTTTGAGAGAGAAGTGTTTTGCGTTACGAGCAAGGTCACAGAACAAATTAAACTCGTAAGTCAACCACTGTATTTGCTTGCTGTAATGCCTCTCGCATGTGGGGAAGGGGAGCCAGTGGTCGATTATTTTCAGCCGCTTATTGAAACCTGGTCGAACTGTAAAGTAAAACACAGTGTGCAGCACTGTGCACACTAACGTTGAAACTGCTGTCAGCCACAGCTCTCACCCAGACATTCTCATGCAGGTTCGAGGATGTCACACCCCACACCACCAAGCCCCGCCTCTTAAAGGCACATGCGAAAAACGCAGCTTTCTTACAATATTTTCGGAAGTATTTTCAGTGTTCAAATGATTAAAATGTATGTACGTGTATTTTTAATAAGTGTGTGAAAGGGCTAAAAAAAATTTTTTTTTAATGTTTTTTCTCAGGTCACGTTATATCACAGGTTTTCACTTATTGCAGGTGGGTCTGGAATGCATCTCTTGTAATAAACGTGGGTTCACTGTATAAACATTCTCTGTCAGACTTGCAGAGTGTTTATATGTATATGAGGTTTCAACACACACACACACACACACACACACACACACACACACACACACACACACACACACACACCCACACACACACACTTCCTTCCGTTTGTACATCCTTCGCTCAATCTCGGCAGCTCTCTTGGTGAAAGGTCGGGCCATACATCTATCCATCCATCATCATGTCAGGTGGAGTCTAACCCGAGGGAGCCGGTCGAGGCTACGGGACACTTTATAGACAGGCAGCACCGCAGAATGCAAAAAAATGTGACAACAGCATTAAAAAGGGGGGAAAAAAAGAGAGAAAAAAATACATTAACCAATATAATTGCTTCATGTATGGGACAAGAGGGGTCGCATCCCAGGAGAGAGCGACTGTCACCATATGAGCACGTACACGGACTGGAAATTGATGTCTTTCTGCTCACAAAATACAATATATTGACGCTTCAAGGACTCGTCCACTTTGGTGCAACAAACCTTTTGTTTCTTCCTCTGGCAGTGCTCAGATGAGACTAAGAACACCAGAAGCATGTTTAAAAGTGATTTAAATAGTATACTAAAAAGCAACCCCTTGTGTCACTTTTAATAGTCACATTGCTTTTTCAACTCGGTAATAAGTGCATTTGACTTTATTAGTAAGTTGAGTGTACATTATCCTCACATCGCTTAAATGTGATCTACGATGACAGCATTACACTCTAGATCTAATCTAATTAGTGAATAAGATCTCATGAGAATATAGTGGGTTTTAAAAAGTAGAAGCAATATGAATGTCAGTAATAATGATTTTGCATATCATAAAACATAAGCCTTAAAAAAATTATGATTATTTTTAATGATCTTGATTAACCTATAGTAATTTAATAATAATAATTTTGATCAACTCTGACAATAATCTAATGATCTCCCAATTTGCGACCCCTCTTTGTTTCAGGGGTTATGTGGGTCATGTATTTGTGGGGACTGGTTGGTAATTGTAATTTACAATGAAGAAAATGGCCTGGAGTGAAGTTGCCTCATGTTCCAAACACCAATTGCGATGAATTTGAAAAGAAAAATGTGCTGTTCAGTCACCAACGTCCAACATGAAACACTAATGCCACTTAGTGGCAGAACATGACCAAAGCCCAAATCTGACTCCGTTTCACACTCCTTTTTAACTATTTACTAAACTTTTTTTTTTTTCAAATAACTATGAATTACTTACTATAAAAGTACTGTGTCAATGAACTAAAATATACAACCACATTTCTATGTTATTAACTAGTGTAGAAAAACATAAAGTTAGAACCAATTTAACATGAGATTTATTTGCAATTAATCGTGACTTAGCTCTAGAAATCATGCAATTTATTACAATGTAAAAAATGGTAAACAACTGACAGCCCAAATATATAAACAGTGTGCATATCTGTGCGACATGGGCATTAAATTTGTTTTAAGTTGCTTTAAAAACGCCATTAAAAAGCATAAAATTACATTTGCTGATACCTGCAGAAACTCTGTGTTTCCTCCTAGATCTGTACTGCACCCTTGAAGTGGACTCTTATGGATACTTTGTGAGCAAAGCGAAGACCAGAGTCTTCAGAGACACTGCAGAACCTCAGTGGAATGAAGTCAGTTAAAAAGATAACATCTTCCCGGTTTTCAGCTTTCGTCCTGCCGACATTTTTATTAACCGTCCTCATGTCCTTCCACAGGAGTTTGAGATCGAGGTGGAGGGATCGCAGTTCTTGCGAATCCTGTGCTACGAGAAGTGTTACGATAAGAGCATGCTCAACAAGGACGACAACGAGATCGTGGACAAGATCATGGGCAAATGGCAAGTTCAGGTAATACAAAAATAAAGACGCCTGCGTGTCCTCTTGGGGAATTTTCCCCACATGTGACGTGTTTTTGATTAGCTGTCTAGCCTCTTAGCAAAATGGCGTGGTTTTGTAGCGGTTGGCTTCTAATCGCTCCAGTCGGAGTAATAAGAGTCTGAAAGCCAGTTTAGTCAAATGGGGTTTCCCCAGCCTTGTTGTGAGAAATCTTACTGTAAAAATCCCTTTTGGGGTCTTGTAAACCATATGCGGCCTCCACAATGGAATCTTGGTGGTGACTTGGAGGCAAAATGCTGTTCTTTGGTAAATGATGAGATTGTTCACAGCCACCTACAGACGAAGTCATGCGTGAATTTTCCACAAGGGAAAAGTGAAGCCTGACTGCTCTCATCATTCTCAGTTGCTATCATTCACCTCAAGCTTCACCGCATGAATTAGTCTCCTCTCAGGGTTTTAAGTCATCATCGGTGAACTGAATTTCACCATTGAGCAGGTTATTCGTGAACATTGATGTTACACTCGATACAGACTATATAATTCAGTTCAACTAGTTTGTTTGCTGCTTCAGAGATATCACATGACAGCTGAGAAACCTATTTGTGTCAAACTAGACTGAAAGTGGGGCAAACATTAGATCACCCGCATGAAACTCTGTTTAAAAGGAAAGATTCAACTCCAAAATAACGCCTTGGCGTGCGCGCACTGCTTCTCATTAAACATATTTCAGTTTAGAAAACAACTCCCAACAAACTCTTCGACATTTCCTGTTTTCGTCGCATTGCTTATGCATATCTTCGTCTCACCGACGAGTCGCACCTTGTGTACATTATGGGTCTCGTTCAGACGCGTTCAATTCGCAGATTTCACTCGCTATCATGACCTTAAGTTTATTTGAGTGTGACTATTCAAACATATTGAAGATTCATTTACATTATGGAGTGGCCTCTAAAGATGAACATTGAGGTGCAATTTTTAGAGATGAATCCACTTTTAAGACAAAGTCGTGAATGACATCAGCTAATAATGTGAATCTTCAGTTCGGTGCGTGTCAATAGATTTTTTTTTTTGTGGAAGTGCTTTGCTTCTTCCCTGGCCTTTTTGTGGCTTTTTCACTACATTTTTCCAAAAGAGCAGCCAGGCACGGCAAGAGAAGAACAGCTTGAGAAGACAAATATGCAGCCACAGTTAAGTGAGGTGGGCTCACATTCAAAGCAGTAGCACCACAAGGTACAATTGCTGCTTATCATATTTAAGGTTTAGTGGTTTGTACATTGTTGTCATAACAGCGGTTAACTTTTTTTTTTTTATTGGTAAAAATTGTTTTTTTTATAGTGAGATGCAAGAGGTGCATCTTCTTCATAGTCAAATCAACTTTGTATTATGCATTTGTTGTGAAAGTGAAGACTTTTTCTATTAAGTGATTAAATCGACTTTTACAATTTAAGATGGCTGAAATAAACTTTAGAATAGCTTTACTTCCAGGGTTTCCCCCAGTGCTTTCGAAGCCTGGCGGCCGCCCACCTTTTCTTGCTCCCCTGGCTGAATTTTGTTTGCTAGTTTTTTTTTTTGGGGTGGGGACCCTGACTTCCAGTACTTCATTTGAGAAATTGTTTTGGGGTCTGAACAAATCTCAAGTCCGTTCCTGCAAAACGGTTACGTTCCACCTCAGAGCTTTCACTACATATTACTTCCTGTTGTATTTGTTTATGATGGTCCTTTTTATGTGTGTGCTTTTTTTTTTTTTTTTACATATACTTCCTTTGTTATGGCTGCCAGTCACAGAGACAAATGTTGCTGGGAACATCTACTTCTTGCCAACAAAAAAAGCAAGGGGGGGAAAAAAAAGCAAATAAGTACACCACATGTTTGAGACATAAAATGAAGATGGAGCGAGAGAGGGAGAGAATGCCATGTCCCAAACCCTTGAGAGGGTGGGAACAGTGTACGCTTGATTATGTGAGTGAGAAGATTTTTGAGAAACAAAATGTTTTACATTCGGAAGATGTTCTTAGCTGGTCTTTGTAGTAAAACTGTAAAAATACATGACGTTTTTGAGTATTTGCACCCGTTGTCATCCTGGTGAAACAACTCGGGGAATTTGTTTTTGCGGAAAGCACTGATGGGTAAAACAGAATGTGTGTGTGCCCTGACAGACGTTTGTCCCGAGTGCAGATACTTTCATTCAAACTGTTTGCTTTCTTGGTGAAGTCAAGTTTAGAAGGGGCCTTCAATGTTTTGCTTTCCTCTCTCGAGACCTTCATAAGATTGTGGATTAGTGACTGACCCTAGATGGGCATATTGGGCTGGAAGTTCTCTTTTTTTCACTCCACTCCACACAGCTCTTGCTTCACTTTGAACTGATGAGGAACACGACGATCCCTCATGGGATGCATTCAAGCTGCTTTAAAAAAATAATGGTTTAAATGTATAGTTTGTGACACTGTTGCAAGATAACCTCTGACCTCCAGGGGTCACTGTGTTAATCCTTCTATGACCAGCAGCAATGTCGGATTACACACCTTCCGTCCATCAAAACGTCAGCCTCAAAGTTTCTCTGAACTGATTTTTGGGGAAAGCCATCAACCCCCCCGCCCCCACCCCCACACCCCCCCTTCCGCACCCCCCGTGATCCGTATCAGCTCTTCAGGTTGCCAGTCAAAGGAAAGAGCTGTCTCCACACTGTGATGACTTTGGCATTTTGCCACTCACCTCCCCTGGCTGCAGGTTCCGCATACCCAAAGTGACCTTTCTTATGAATACAAACTCGACACATTTGGAAACTTGAATTGTATGTAACGGAGCGCAGACCCACCACCATGTCAGAATTGTTAACAAAAGTGAAATAAGATTTAGAGAGTGTTTTTTTTTTTTGTTCGCAAGAAGGCGACTTCCTGGTTCACAGACGGCTAACATTTGTACAGTTTCTGGGCTTTATGGGTGTTTAAATATCACAGTGACGAAGTGAATGTACACATGCGACTGTACCATTTTTTTCCAAGACCCACAGTGACTCAAAACAGCTCTCGCTTGGCAATCTCTTGATGCCTCGTCCCTGGAGGAGGTCATTAGCAGAGCAAACTGCAATCAGACCAGAGGATTCGTTTCATGTTGACCACCAATAGGGAAGCACCAGCGAGATATTTCTCTAGTCTTTCTGCTGCAGAACAATAGGTCACAGTTGATTATTTTCATCACTTTCAATTTTCATGATGACAACTGTACTTAAGATCCCAACTCAAAAAATGTCTTTACGATTTTATCCATGCAGTCCCACTAGTCTAAACGCGTCATTTTGAATCATATTGTGTTTATGGAATTTGAGTTAAGCTGAAAAATTCCCGCTTTATCCATCTCATAGGGCGGACATTTTGTCATTGAAAAGCTCATGTAACAACCAATCATGCTTCAGAAAAACAAGGGAGCCACGATCGGTCATTTTCAGTGGACAGCGAGTGACAAAATGGCCGCTTCCTGAGATGGACATTTCCGGCGTCAAAAAAATACAAACTGTCTCCAATTCTCGTAAGCGCACTTGTTCTCTCTCAAGCACTTTGCAAGTTGTCCCAAGTGACAAAAGAGTGCGACTTGCCATGCTTTTCTCCACAGAACAAGTTGCGTAACTGTTTAGGATCCAAATCCCCGAGCTTTGTGTCGCTGCGAGCCGTCCTATCGCTCGCTTTTATCTCTATCCCAGCCCTCACATGCACCACATTTCAGCCTCCCTTTGGACTCTCCTCTTGAGGCCTTTCTGTCTTGTTTTAACACGGGGGTTGCGTGGGTTGCCTTTAAAAAGCTGCCAGTGACCACAAATTGACCAGATGATAAAAAAAAAAGGTAGTAGGCGAATGCAGTCATCACAACCATTTTAGATACCAAAGAATGACTTAAAACGTTTTTTTTTGTGTGTGCATGTGCTCACACTGTCTATAGAGAAACGACTTTCTTTGCAGCCAGCGCATACCCATGCAAAGTCACCTACAACACCACTGAGGGTTGTTTTTATGGTGGGCTTGTATTTCGGTTAAAGCGCACGCTGCACCTCCTGGCACCTCTGCGGCGTTAACAGGCCCCCATAAGCCGTAATCTGACCAGTTTCCCGGAGATAACGAGAGCCAGATAAGGGAAGGAAGAGCGAAAGAACTGATGAACTTGTTTGCCTTGGGCTTCTTTAAGACCCGTCTTAGAAGTGCACGAGCGGGACAGGGATGCACACATTAGCTGACGTTACTGTAAAAATACGGGTGCAAAGGGGTTGTAAAGTTGGTGGTGAGCATCTGTCTGCACTCTCATTCCCACTTAAGTGCCGTCGTCTTCCCTCGTCATTAAGCATTAGATGCAAGGATTGACATTTATATGCTTTTGGGAAGGTTTTATTGGTGAAAGGGTCCGCATTTTGGCTAATTGCATGTTGTCTTGTGAAGCTCGTGGACAAGTGCATCATAGCAAGCATTCATTCTGATATGATACCACTAGTTGGAATTAATGGTGTGCATTTTGTCTTGATTTTTGCGTTTGTATGCGTATTAACATGAACAAATGTGTCACTAACGGTGTCATGTGTTTTTTTTTTTTTACCTGCCGTCAGTTCAAGCTGCGATCGGTCGCGTTTCAAAGTAACATACGGACGACAGCTGCAAACACACGCATACACGCACAGCTGTCAACAACACTAACAGCTTGGACTATGCGTAATCAGCCCGCCTACATTCGGACAAGGCTGTATTATAAATGATGTCAAATACAGCCACGGTGTTTATTTACATGCACCCGCTTTTTCATTGCGTGTGCTTATGTAGAGTTGTTTTTTTTTCAATATCAGGGCAGGGGTCACCAAGCTGTTTGAATTTGAGAGCTACTTCTTGAGTTTGATACACATTTCTGAAATAAGAAATGTGTTCAAATTACATTGTATAATGGTATTATTAGGGCCTGGCCTGCTGTATTTAATTGTCTTATACTAGCTTTTTTTTTTAAATAGTCAAAAATTTGCCACAAGAAAATGGTTGATTATTTTTTATTTATGTATCTATTTTTGTTCATATTAACATACAACAACAAAAAACTTAATATATGGGGAATTTACCAATTTTTGACGATTCTTCTCTTTTGTAAAGTTAAACAAATACTAAAGCTACTATAAAGCAAAACAAAAAATATATATTTTATTTGCTCACATTTTTTTTTTTTATTAATTATTTTTAATTAGCCAATTTGTTATTTATGGGAATTTGATTCTGCTCAATATCAGACTTCAAATCCACATCGGACAGGCTGTAGTTTTTATATATGTCATAATCAACAATTAATTGTATTCATTTATGTGGATGATTTCCCATATTTAGGTAATACTGTAGATATATTGTATTGTGTTATATTATGTAGATATTTTCTTTATATAAATATCTGCCAATGTTGTTTACATTTTCAAATAACCGTTACTACAACAATCCCAGGAGTTATTTTTAGAACAGGCCCATGGGATACTCATGTGGCCCTTGGGGGCTACCTGGCACACCGGATTAATATATTTTATAACAAAGGGCTGTACTATATATATATATATATATATATATATATTTGTTTCCACTGTGTTTTTAATGTGGCTTTTTGTTCTTCTTTCCACTCCTTTTTTTTAATTGAACATGTTAAGCTTTCTTTATTGCCACTGGTATAGACATCATGATGTTTTTTTCTTTCTTGCCATGATTATTTACACTTATTGTAACGTCTGAATTTAAATAACACACTGTAATCCACATTATTTAAAATAAATAAAGTCATGCATTAGTATTACTTCAAAGAAAAAAGTGTTTTTTTCCATTGTAAAACCCCAGACTTACTGTAGACATGCTTC
Source organism: Leptonotus elevatus (assembly GCF_054856555.1). NCBI lineage: Eukaryota > Metazoa > Chordata > Actinopteri > Syngnathiformes > Syngnathidae > Leptonotus > Leptonotus elevatus. The sequence continues at coordinate 13,193,129 of NC_141254.1, forward strand.
GTCCCTCCAACTTATAAATGAACAGTTTCTGCCATGAGGGATTTAACTACATGCTCTGCTTTGATCTCTTCATATGTAAGTAAGAATGGGCATTTGAGTATGTGTCATTGGTTTTAATAGACAAAAAAAAAAATCAATAATTGTGTAATGACACGAATCTTAATGTTTTTTATTCTCCCATTTGCAACAGTAAATGCTGTATTTTATTATTATTGTACATCAGCCAAGAGTCAAAAAAAGAAAAAAGAAAGAATATCACATTTCAGAAGCTGCTCTTCATCTGACGACCCTGTGTAATGCGCTGAAGATGTAAAAAATGCCATTTAAAGGCCAAAGCTGCTCTCCGCCACACATTGCTCCCCCCTCCTTTTTCCACAGCCATGCATTTGTTTTGCCAACTATTTCAAATACAAGCACACTATCTCCAAGAAGAATGGATGAACCCCAGAGATGTTAAAGGCAAGCTGACCAAGTAATTGCTCCTCATTATTAACATTGCATAATCTCGCAGAGAGATTGACTGCAGATGTCTGCTTTCTGTGCATGCAGCACAGTTGCAGAGGAGGAAAAGAATTGGAATGAGAGCCCCAGATGGTGGCAAATGATGGTATGCCGAGGGTTAAAGTGAGAACAAAGGAGCCCATCGGAACTAGAGACATGAAATGCTCTCCAAAGAGACTCTGCGACTCCTTTTTCACATTCACTAGCGACCTTTTTTTTAAGTTTTTTTTGTCTTGTGGAGTCTTTGTGCACAAGGTAATTGGAAACAGTCTAAAGCGGGGCCAGCTTATACAATGATAGTCATATTGGCGGCTGTCAAATCCTATGCTCAGATAACCCGGACAGAAAGACCTTCAGTTAAGCCATAAATTACATTTTCCATTTTTATAATCAGTGAACTGGACTGCCTTTTTGAAAGTTCCCATAGCCATTCTTACCGTTTCAGCTGATAAAACCTCCTTATGAGATTAATTGTTGGGAAACGGAGCGTGACACTGACAAGCTCACGCTTATATCATCCTTTTGTAATGACAAAATCAGAGTGGGGGTTTCTGTTAGCAAATCATTCTTAGTTAGTGTTCCTGTCATTATCACATTCCGAACGTCACGCAATCGGGACGCTTCTTTAAAATGCGAACGCACAACAAAAGCACTTTAGCCAAATCATCTCCTCTCTGTGACATCGGTAGAAAGAAAGTCACCGCACCATCCAAGTGGTAAAGCTCATTTCATGCACTCGACTGACTGCCAGCAAGTTGCGGGGCTCAGCTCATAGATTCATCTCAGCTGTGGGTCTGTGAAATCCTTCCTCAGTAGATCAGTGCCCTCTGTGTGTGACCAGTAATGGCATTGCCATTGGAAGAGGTTTTTCTCTCTCTCTCTCTCTCTCTCTCTGTTGCGCTTTCGCACTGGATTTTGCTGTCATTGACTTTTCAACTTGACATTCATCCATTTTTATTATTTCTACCCAAAGACGAAGAGAAGGCAAGGTTACCTTCTTGCTGTCCCCACATGCACTGTCAATTCCGGCATTTAATTGACAAGGTTTAGGCATGTGATAAATATCTTTGGCTGACATTTGCCCTTGGCTGCTTTTATTTGAACTGAAGAAGACGGGGATCACCCTTGGACTGAAGAATATAAACACTCAATCACCACTTTGTGGGGAAAACTCGAACCCTGCATAGGATGAGCTCACGATCTGCACTTCATGATGTTCGTGGTTGGCTTGCATGATTTTCTTTTAGGAATGAAAAGTAAAAAGTGTACCACGGTACCTATAATCCCCTTCTGGCTACAACAATATCAAAATTTGCATCAACGTTATAGCAGCATACTTCTGGTAGTAGCCCGAGAAAACACTATTTTCACTTCTATGCCCTTGAGTTGCTGAGGCCCAGGAGGATTGTTTTTTTCATGGGGTCTTAAACCCCAGCTGCACCTCTGTTTCTGACCCTCACCAAAAGCTACATGGGACAGGCTCCAAGTTAGTTTTTGGAAGGTGTTTGGAATACCTCATGTGTTCCACATCAAGTTCATCCCAGCATGCTTTTATGGGCCTTATAAGTCACGCACATGGGTAGTAGAAGAAATATGTTTTTACAGGTTCAAGCACAATTTCATATTAGTGAATTAGGTGTTGCGTCCCAATATTTGACTCTGTAAATGTTGGTTTAAGTGTAGAATTATCATCACGCCACACTCAATGACACTGTACACAATACGGATTGACCAATCTCTGTTACACAATCGGTTATGGAAATAAAGCAGAGTGAAGCTTTTCCTTCAGTGAAGATAAAACGGTAGTCAACTGTCAGTCAGGATCACTAAGCTGGGGGTGCTCCAGCTGTTATATTTGGGTTGCCTGAACGGGGGTGTTTGGCCGACATCTGCTCAGATCTCCCCAAGTCATGTAGCTGCCTTCATGGGTGAGTCATAAGAGACAAACATCCACACTGAAAGGGCCTTGAAGCCAATGTGATGAAGTACAAGCTCAATGGGAAATTGTTGATCAAGAGTTGACGTGAGCGCAAGTTGACTAGAGTAGGTATGTATTCTGTGTATAAATCCTATCCTCATACTCGTGAGACAGAGTAGCCAGTACAAAGCTCAATTGCTTGCCCATTTCTTGTTTTTTGGCCGCACTTGAAAGTTCTGCGCCAGCAATTTGTTCCCCTCCATTCACAGTAAATGTACCGTAGACATCCAACGGTTGCCACCTGTGTCACCCTCTTGGCATCATTAACTCATTCACTGCCATTGACGGCTATAGATGTCAAAAATTCATTTGAACTATTTCTATTAGTTTAACATTTTTTTCCACTTTTGTTAACAAGAGTATGAAAACCTAGAAACAAATTATCGTACATTTAGAACAGATATAACATTTGTGATGAATCGTGAGTTAACTATTGAAGTCATGCAATTAATTACGATTAGAAAATTGTAATTGCCTGACACGGTTAAAAAAAAAAAAGAGAAAAAAGATTATCAAAAATTAGGGGCATCAGGTGATTACAATTTTTAATCGTAATTAATCGCATGACTTTACTAGTTAACTCACGATTAATCACGCATTTTATATCTGTTCTAAATGTACAATAAAAAAATCTAGGTTTTCATACTCTTGTTAACAAAAGTATAAAAAAAATTTAAACTAATAGAAATAGTTCAAATGAATTTTTGACGTCTATAGCCGTTAATGGCAGTGAATGAGTTAAACATGACATTCATGCACTTTAAATGTCATGATCGCAAAGTAACTTATTCCTGCTGTTTGCATGAATATGAGATGTTTGTAGTCTGCTATTGTTTTTTTCATCTGCCATAATCCAGTTTTTCATTTCTGAATCTATAATGTACGCGTCTCTTGTAATCTTCATTTTATTAAAACATCAGTCTGAACTGCACTTTCTAACTCGCCGTGATACCTTGCTGTTCATACGACACGACCATGAGCATAAGCCGTGTCGTGCCTGCTGTTTGATCCTGCTTTATGACTTCCTGTCTCCAAAGGCAAGGGTGGCTGAATATCCATTTCCTGTTCAGACTGAGCTGTCTGTGGCTTACTGCTTCATGTTTACTTTTACTTTTATCAGTAATCAGGATACGCTTCTGTGTTTACTATGTCCAACTCTGATGCTTAAATGAGATCAGATTTTGTGTTTTTACAGTCTGCAGTCAGTCACAGCAGCACAACATTCCATTCAGTGGTGTGTGGCGAGGCACTGATTGCTCTGGAGTCGTATATAAAAAAATATATAAGCCCCAAATAGATTAGCCTATATTTCAATTTTGAACTTTGTTTTGAAAGATTTTAATTAAGCTTCCTGTAGCCGCTGGATGCACTCAAAATCTCTTTTCCCTTCTCACACATGTGTCTGAAAAGTTAAATAAGCAAATTCAGCTATTTTATTCATTTTAATGATGAACTCATTGGCATTATTGGATTAAAAAAACAATCATTGTAAAGCATGGAACAGAACTATCACAAAATCTGAAAATTCTGACATTTGCCCTTTTGATGTTTTCCTGACCTTCCCTCAATTGATTTGATCGTCTCTTGTTTTATTTCAAATCTATTGGAGTGGTGTATGCGCCCGCTTCCTAGTTGTTTATTGCCAATGTTTTATTAATGGCATGTGGGAATTATGTCGTGTAGACTTGATCTTTTATAAACGAAAGATAATCCTACAGTTACATCCCTTGTCTCTATCTTCACGTCATTTTTGACAAATGGTATCAGTTGAAATAGTTTTCCATGTGCAGTGACTCAATTGCTGTCACATGGAGGATAAACGTAGATGTCTCAAATGTCTTTGAGGATGTTTTCAAGTTGTCAACTGTTTAACTCATTCACTGCCATTGACGGTTATAAACGTCCAACTATTAGTTTAAAAAACAAAAATCTACTTTTGTTAACAAAAGTATGATAACCTAGAATTTTTTTATTGTACATTTAGATCAGATATAAAATTTGTAATTAATCGTGAGTTAACTATTGAAGTCCGAATTACGATAATTAGGAAGTGCGATTAATTACGCAAAAAATTTTTTAATCGCCTGACGCCCCTAAGTTTTAATAATCATCTCGTCAGGCGATTAAAAGTTTTAATTGTAATTAATCTCATGACTTCACTAGTTAACTCACGATTAATCACAAATTTTACATCTGTTCTAAATGTACAATATATATTTTTTCTCTAGGCTTTCATACTCTTGTTAACAAAAGTGAAAAAAAAAAAGGTAAACGAATAGAAATAGTTCAATCGAATTTTTGACGTTTATAGCCGTCACTGGCAGTAAATGAGGTCAAGCCATTGCGGGTTACCCAATGTCAATTGGTCACACCAAATCCAGCTGTGGTGCTGTAAAGCAAACCGCCATCACTTGAAGCATTTTATGGATTCTTTACTTGTTCAGGAATTCTCGCATTAATGCATTACACATTTCTTGTTCTAATCCACAAACACAGCACCAGAGACATTGTTTAACTGCCTGCGACGTGCGACATCCTACCAAAGTTGAGTAATGCAGTTAATTAACAACAAACCAGTTGAAATTGCTTTGGAGAACATCATAGGCCGCTTATCTCAAGTGGTCTCTTTCCATCACTTGAAGCTGCCTGTTTGTTGCATAACCACTGCGCTGTGATGACAGTATCGCTGCAATCTTCTCTCAAATGTCCCCGGCAGACGCATCAAATGTGTTGAACTGGCACAGGCGCTATCTCGAGTGTGTACCTGTTCTCTCTTTCAGTGAGCCGAGTGGGCGTCCATGAGGATGAGGTTGGTTGTTATTGGTTGAATTATGTAATGTGTTGTGTAACCGCAGAGGATGTGTTGAGTTTGTGCAGAGGAGGAGGTGTTTGGCTATATTGAATCTCCTCGGATCACTCCAGGATGTTCGGTAAGTCGGCGTGATGCGGGCAGGTCAGCGGGCCACTCTTTTATTTATTTATTTTTTTACTAGCAAAAATCCCAACATCAAATAGGAGTTGTCGAGACAGAGGTAGAGGGTAATAGATGAGCTTCCCTCTTGAAAGGTGAGGTTTTCTTTGCCTGTCAGTTCCAGACCAGTCGCCATGGCAACACAAAATGGGAGCCGAGTGTCCTCAAAAGACTTTGTTCAGTTGACACAAACTTCATGTCCTCATAGGGGTTTAACCCCAGGCCAATTTTTTGTCCTCAGTTTTTAATTGGTTATTGGCAAAAAGGAAAAAGTGATCTTTGAAAGCCGATATGGGTTAGGCGACAAATTCCTGACCCGGATGAAGAGAATGATTGCTGCTTCACAATGCAGCTCCTAATGAGGAGCTACATTGCCTTTGATTTGGATGTAACTGATGCCACACACAAGCCCGTACTGGGTCACTGGGTCATACTTGTGTGACTGACTGCTTTTAATATCACCATAATTGTGATGCTTTTTAAAATGATTTCATGATACAGTTTGTTGCAAATGGGTTTGTCTTTAAGATGATATAAAAACAACATGGGGATAAAGAGGGCACATTTTCGAGGACTGGCCCCTGTAAAAAAAAATAAAAAAAAATCTCTGTATACAAATAGTTGTTTAGCTGAGGAGATTCTTCTACCTACTTGTGAGTTTAGCTCAATGTATTCGCATATTAAACCAGTCTTCCCCATTTAAATGAATTGAAAATCCATGACTCTAAAACAGTTTTCTCATAAGCTTTTGTTCCAGCCTGCATTGCGTAATCCGGTCACTCTTCCTCACTTGCCTCGCCCGTGCTCATGCAATCTTCCAGGTGGCTGCATGCAGTCAGTCGTAGTTTGACTCTGCGGAGTAAATAATTCAAGCAGGTCAGTAGCGTCCTAGGAAGCTGCCCTCGCTTCTTCTCTTCATCACTCGAAATGGGTCATGCTGTACAGATGGCCCGGTCCCAGTCTGCGAGTCAACACGAACATGCACAGGCACAATTTCAGACCAGTGAATTAAAACAAAAGTTTTACTGTAGTTGCAGATTCCCTTGACACAATTTTGAGGTTTTATTTTACACCACTAATAACTGATGGATCGAGCTTTGTTTCTATCAAACAGTATGGTGCAGTTCGGTAGTCTACTTTTTATTTTATTTTATTTTTTATCATTCACATTGTCAAGACTTGTGACCAAATGAGAATGATCACAAATGTTTTCGCAACCTATTGCAATGCCAACCATCTTGGAATGGAATCTAAAGGATGAAGCTGTGCACAATGCAGTTCATTGATTGGTATGCACTGCAGTGTGGCAATAGAAATGGAATGGGGGGGGGGGGGGAACACAAACTGCCCTCCAAGACAAGAAAATGAACACTGAATGCCGTGAGTACTCAATACTCAATTCTTACCGTATGTGGCTTGAAAAATGGATGGATGATTTGAAGATTGACTACCAAGTCTTAAAATAAAACAATAAAATCAACATCATTTATTTGTCGAGCGCCTCTCCTGTTTCCTCACCACACCCTGCAACCAGAAACAGGATAATGAAACCCTCTTGTTATTTTCTCACATCCTCCCTTCCCTTTGCTCCGTTTGTTCCAAAGTGTTTAATAAGTGATGGAGCGGTTAATCGACTGCAGATCACCCCCAAAGGCTTAGATGAAAAGAAAATCTGAATAATCTGTAGAAAACCCCGAGGCGGATTTCCCCTACCTTGCCAAACCTCCTCTGCGCTCCCATTTCTGTACTCCCAACAGTACCTTGAAGGCCGCACTCCCTTGGAAGCACCCCCCTCACGCGGAGACACGCACTAATCCAATCTTCTCGATCTTTATTCTACACTGCAAAAACTGAAATCTTAAGTAAGATATAATTTCTTAAATTTAACCTAAATTTGCTTATTTTGATTTGACAAGTTATTTTTACTTCAAATGAAATTGTCAGGCAAGATCATTGTGCTTATTTTAAGATACTTATTACTTAATTATCTTATTTGATCAAGCAGTCTTGGCATTGAGTGTTAACAGCCCGTTTTAAGTATTGTGAGGCTTAAAACAAGCATTTCCCACATTTTAAGATGACAACTAACCAACATCAAAGGCCCTGAACTGGGAAGTTTTTATTATTTTAAGATTTTGCATAATCTAGTAATAAGATAAATGGAAAAAAATACAAGTATGAAAACAGACGAGTACAATATGGTTCATTTCATTATATTTACTAAAATCATTTTTCCTTGTTTCAGTACCAGCTCAGTAGTCTAGTGCCCACCCTCAGACTTGAGGGTTCAATTCCTGACTGGGTCATGACAAAGAAAAGGGGACCTGTTACCTCCCTGCTTGACACTCAGGCTAAGTTATCCAAGTGTAAAAAAAAATACTCATGTATTTTAAGAAAATAGTTCTCTTTATTACAGCTTGAAAAAAGTCGACATGACTTGTTTTTAGTCTGAAAATGCTATTTTCAAGACCGCAGTGGTTGAGATGGGCCAAGTATTATTTTCTTTTCTTTTTTTAAATCTTACAGGTAAATTTAAGTAAAATTTTCTTCTTCTATTGGCAGATAATTTTGCTTAATTGAAGTAATAATTTTCTTATTTTACTATATTTTCCCCCCCAAATTTTCTACAGTCCTTTTTGCAGTGTAAACAGCTTAGAACAAGCAATGTTTCATCAGAACGTGAACAAGAATGGTTACCCGGTCCTCTGTTGCCTTTTTGGTTTGATTTGACATTTCTCACTACTGTTGTACACTACATTTTGGGAGATAATTAATCTTTTATATGTTGTTTGTTTTCTGTTTGCTTGCGACCATACCCCGCTAGGTCAACTTGGAGAGGCTTCAACTCACTCACGACCCTAGTAATGATAAGCAATTTAGAAAATAGTTGGGTGGAGCTTTCCTCTCGTTTTCTTGTTATTCACGTGAGTATTAAAGGATGATCGAATCTAATCCAATTTAATTTAAAATCTTTTTTTTATTATTCCGGTTTAATTACCAAAGTGAATTCTAAACGAGAAGAGGTCATGAGCTCAAACTCCTGTCTCCACCATAATGAATGGGGGGCGGAGCTGTTGCATATTAATGTTGGAAGGGTGCACCCGTTAAATCGATGGTTAATCCATCTCTTGCTAGTGAGTGTGATTCTCATCAAGCTTTGTCAAATCCAGTAAGAGTGTGAGTGCCTACATTTTGTGGAATCAACCAGGAATTGAATGCTTCTTGGCAGGACGGTGTCTCGGAAATCCCAGATGGAGTTTGGATTAGAAAGCAGCAACTACCGGTAGTTCAAACCCCCCCTCGTTGCCTGATCATATGGAGCGGCTTTACAAGGGCTCGTGCCACCCCGCCCATCTATTATTAAGAAGGAAGACGGTCCTCATGTCAGCATTTAAGGCACACGGGGATGAGCCATCTGCTCTTTTACCTTTCGATGAGGTGGGCAATTCTGCATGTGGTGTTGAATTTGTTCAAATTTTGAACATATTTTCTTCATTAGGCCAAACTTTCACCGTCATAAACCCTTGAGCATATACGCAATCAGAATTAAAATGTTAAAAATAAAATGACTACTGTCGAAATCAAATATTTTTATAATGAATGCAATTGGAATTTGTGTTCTTCTGTTATATCACAGATTTTTAAGACATTTAAGACAAGGGGTTTTCCCAGTATATTTACTAGAATGGCCTCACATTTGAAAAAGGACATTAATGCACTTTTGAGCCCATTATTGAATGCCAGAATAGGAAAATACAGTAAGCACATTGTCAATGACGCACCCCACCCCACCAGACCTCTAACACAAACAGTATATGTATGGGATTTTCCATTTTATGCTTTTTGTGTTCATATTTGATTATATAATGTTTGAAAAGTTTTAATGAGTTTAAATGTACTTAAAGAGGAAGTCAAGTAATTAACTCCTTCACTGCCATTGACGGCTATAAACGTCAAAAATTCATTTGAACTATTTCTATTAGTTTAGCTTCCCCCCCCCCACTTTTGTTAACAAGAGTATGAAAACTTTTTTTTATTGTACATTTAGAACAAATATAAAATGTGTGATTAATCGTGAGTTAACTAGTGAAGTCGTGCGATTAATTATGATTCAAATTTTTAATTACCTGATGCCCCGAATTTTTAATCATCTAATTTTTTAAATTATTATTATATATTAGAACAGATATAAAATGTGTGATTAATCGTAATTTTTAATAATCTTTTTTTTTTAATGAATTTATGTCAGTGACGTTTTAAAAAAAAATCTTTAAAATGTGTTCTAATCGCCCCACCTAGTCTCAACACGGTATTCTGATTAATTACTATTGCGTTTGTGGAATATGAATTGAGCAGAAACACCCACCTGTTTTTATCCATCTCAGGTAGCGGCCATTTTGTCTTTTACTGCCACTTGCTGTCGATTGAAAATGACATCACAGTACCTAGTGAATGTCACCTGACCAAACACAGAAAACAGGTGAGTCGTGATGGTCCTTACCTGAGTCTTTAAGCACTGTGATGCCATTTCAGTCGACAGCAGGTGGCAAAATGGCCGCCCCCTGCGATGGATAACAGGTGGATTTTCCTGCTAAATTTATATTCCGCATCATGAAGATTTGTTTTAACTTGATTTCAAATCCATTTAGACACGAACTACAAGTAATGAAGAAAAAAAAAATTGTAAATGATTTTCAACTTGCCTTGTCTCGCTGTCTTTGGTTCTGAGAGTCATTTTTTGGAGAACATTGTTTTGTGCACTGCTCTATATTGTATGGGCAAGATGCAGAGTTTGTTGACAAACAATGTGTTTATAAGTGTGTAGTCGTTGGTATAACCCGTACATAGTCGTGGTCACATTCAGTCGGCCAATGTGTGAGGTCACGCCGAACCCACAGAGATGAGTGCTCAGCAAGCATCCCAGCCGGCACCAGCAAGCCTCACGCAGACCGCGTTCAGCAGCCTCTTTTTTTTTTTATGTTTATTCCCACAAGGACTCTTATCACCTCATTGAACTCCTCTCGACTTGGCTTTTCATCTTTGTTATCAATCTAATATTACATACAGCCCTCGTCCTCCCATATACTTATCTCCACACAGCGCTTGTATCCGCATGAACGCCTTCCAAGAAAAGAAATCTTTTCTTGCACATGGCAAATGCAACCAACCACTAAAACCAAGTAGCATGAAGTAGTCTGGTCCAGACAAATATTATCCTGGCTCGCTGCTTTCATGTTAATAGTCTGCAATTAAATATCTTGTAGGGTGTAACTGTGGCTTTTTTTTTCTTCTTTCTTTTGAGTTGTGGGGGTCTGTCCAGAGCAGACGTTTCTCCTACATACGGCAGTGTGAGCCACAGTGTTGTGTCAGCATGTCTGTTGTTACGCTGCACAGTACGTAGGCTTGTTTTTAATGCCATAAATAAAGCATGATCAAAAATCTTGAGTAGGCGGGAATCACTAGACTTTTGTATGGATGTGTTTATTCCATGATGTTGATGTGAGGGGACATGTTGGACTTTGGTTGACCTTGACGCCTGAATGAGTGAAGACTGGCAAATGGTTTAACCTTGACATGAGAGCAGGAATGGATCTGGGGATTGTCCTTTTATGACTCCTGATAAGAGCAACCAGAAATTGTTGCACGTATTTAAGATACTACACAATAAGCAGCCAATTTCATCCAGTCAAACACTATCAAACTGTCGACTGATTCATCTCTGGAGCGCATTGTTATTTATTGATTCCTGTTAACCTGTCATTGGGTGGAAATACCCATTCCATCAAAAACATTGGAACTGAAACTTGCAGTTGGGTTCCAAGCTTTTTCAACTGTTCTGCCCAGGACTGCTTTTCACATTTTGGGGCTTGTTCAAATGTTTTACTGAATGTATTTTGGTTTTATGAAGGAAAGTTTAAGGCGCTTGCCAGCATTGGCTGCTGCCCCTCAACAAGTTGTCCAATAAGAAGAGGGCTTTGACTTTGTGAAGAAGTATTATAAAATACTCACTTTGTCACGGAAAGCTAGTAAATCGTATTGCTCCCTCTCTTGAGCCCTTTGACTTGGGTTGTCAACACAATTTTATTTTTAGGCTATTATCTCTTATTATCTCGTTTATGGACGTTAAATACTGTTGTGATCAAGACATGCACTCAGATGATAGATTTATATATATCTTTTTCTTTCCACTTCTTTTCTCTCATCTGACCCAAAAATATCTCATGTCTCCCTTGGGGTTTTCTTCCCTCTCATTTCCCCCCAAAAATTGTTTTCCCAGACTTTCTTTCCAAAAAGTGACGCATGGAGTGTGTTTGTCTCCTACTCGCAAAAGTTGGGGGTTAAAAATACACTCTGGCAGGGGTTGACTGAGGTCTCCTCTGTACGAACCAGACACGCACATTGTCGTACTTGTTGCTCGCCATTTATTGTCACTGTGGAACCCGAGTTTGTTTGACATTGTGATAACATGTTTGCAAAGAGACACGATGACTCTTTTTTTGCCTGTCATTTTTAGTTGTGGTCCTATGAGAATTGCTTACTTAATCTTTAAAGTCAAACCAAAATGTTCTGTACAATATGATCTATGCGCCCCCCACTAGTCTAAACACAGTATTCTGGTTAATATTGCTTTTGTGGACTATGAATTAAGAAGCGAAATCCACCCGTTTTTATCCATCTCAAGGGACGGCCATTTTGACACAGTTGCTCAGACAAGGCCAATGACAGCTCTGTTATTGTGTCTACTTCAAAGCAGGGAAAGCGTTACACACCTGCATGTAAACCATACTGTCTAACATCCTGACATCGCTAGTTAGAAGGAAATGTAATCCCTTACCTGGGGCGCCAGGCTTCCCATTCTGTCTGCCTTATTATTATTTTTCGTGTTTCCTGAACAGGTTGCGACCATGAAGACAAATTCTATGTGTTTTTACATACTTGGTCAATAAATCTGATTCTGATTCTCCTCATGTGGTCAAGGATAGATACTACCACCGGTGCATTACAAGTACAGTCATGGCCACAACTGCATTTGCAATTACCTGAGCAATCAAGTAATAATCGATTCCAAGATTAGTTTGTGACGGCCATAGTATGGACACATCGCCAAACACAAATATCCCCCGCACATCCAGCGTCTCGTCAACTTCACAAGCAATCAAGTGCTGCTTATCATAATTTGCCTGTCCAATAAACTCTTGGCTTATCTTGCGTGAAGCCAATACTGGCAGATTTAATTCAATTATAATCTCACATTGTCCTGATAAGGGTGTGTGCGTGGGAGAGGGTGGACCCAAATGCGGGGAGAAACAGCAGGGAGAAAAGAATGGAGGGCTAAGTGAGGAACTTCATTAAAACAAGTAGAGACGGGTGAGTGGACGAGGACTGGACGTGACGCGAGTGGACTGGTCGCCGCGACTGGCCCGGGGGGAGAGGAGGGGACTGGTCGCCGCGACTGGACTGGGCTGGGGGAGACGACCGGTCGCCACGACTGGACTGGATGAGGGGAGACGACTGGTCGCCACGACTGGACTGGGCGAGAGGAGACGTCAATTCTCGCGTGACTGCGCGCGAACAGTCAGCCTGTCAACAACAATGGCGGATAGCCGTGTCGTAGTCGTTTTGCGCAGCCTCCTTAGCTTGTTTATGCAGCAAAATATTTTGCTTCTTTATTCCAACGTTCAACAAGCGGTGTTGTACTTGAATCACCCGCCATTCTCACTTCTCCTGTGTTCGTCTTTTTCATGTTGTTTCATTACATTACAGCCGTTAAACGTCCTCAGCGTCTTCTTTTGGACACACGCAAGTCTTGAAATCCTTCTGTGTGTACGAGATTTGTTTTTTTTTGCTTCCGTCTGGAAGTACACCAACACCCAACCCCGACAAAACCGAAACATGACACACCTCTCTTGTAAATTTGTCAATTTTCCATTCAGTGTGTCCCCTTTAGAGACATTTTGCCAACATTGTGGTCACACTGAATTGTACATCCTTGGGGGCACTCAACTCGAGAACTTCCGCTGTTTACTGTAGGAATGTTTGTACCATTCGCAGGCGTCACACTACCGCCTGACTCATACGACTGTTCAGCCCAACAGAAAGACTTTACGAATGCAGCCTGGTGTCTTTTCTTGAGTGGAAATATTTTGCCCTCTAGTAGAAAAAGAATGTGAGACAGTGGATGGAGATGGAGTTTGACAGGCATGCCCAGCCCCCCGCGCCCCCCATTGATCCATTCAGACGCCTTTTTAAGAGCAGACTGCCCTTTCCGAATAAAGACGGCGATTTGACGCGTCTCGGAGGATGCGAGCTGGTGCGTGCGTGCCGTTGTCTGCCGATGACTTTTCAATGTCAGCCGACAGGCGTAGCGTAAAAGGGTTAAAGCACGTTCACGGTGACTGACTTTCACAAGCGGGGACGGGACATTGGAAATGAGAACCATGCAGCGTGGAAGAGGCTTAATTATAATAGGCTTGGGGAGAGGAAGAGAGAAGGGTTCCTTTTTAACACTTTTTTTTTGGACAGTTTTTACATTTTATCCACCAGAAAATCTCCCTGATGTCCACTCGTACAGGGATTCTTCTGCGTCACATTGCCTGCTGCTCACTTCCCGGCTGCGGTGACCAACTCTGGGAAAGGTTGACAAGAGGTCAAATGGTTGAATAACAACATTGTACAGCAACTGCGCTCTCACTCTCTTGCCATTGAGGGTCTTTTGCCCCCCCCCCCCACCCTCTATTTTGGAGGTGTGTCCACCAACATCTGGGGAAGCACAGTCGCTTCAGTGGCTGGGGCGCATTCATTCCCCTCCCAGTTCCCTCTCTTTTGCTCGCTCGCTCTGTCACGCTTGCGCTGTCTGTGTTGGTAGTCACACTGCACACAGCGAGGAGATGTTAGCAGCTGACTGTGAATCGAGCTCCAAGTGGAATTGTTGACAAGATTTTTCAGAAACCATGGCAACATCGTGTCTTCCTGCCATTCCATTTTTTGTCATTTTGGAAACAAAGATCTAAAAAAAAAAACATCTACTGGAGAGACTTTTTTTTTTTTCTTCAATTACCACATCAGGAGCTTCCATTGATCTGTGTCAGTTTACAAAAGGATTCATCCTCCTCCTTCCTTCCTCCCTCCACCCGCGTCTGTTGCAAGAGGGCACCTGAGGTTTTGTGATGACGGAGATCTTCGTGTCGGACGTTAACCTGAACTCTGTGTGCGAGCATCTGGAGCAGCAGTGCTGCCTGGACCAGAATCAGCACAACCTGTCCAGCCAACCGCAGACCCCCGTACTCAAGAGACACACCAACACCGGGGCCAAGCTATGGGGTCGCGTCCGCAGCAAACTGCTCAGACAAAAGGTTTCTGACCGGCATACGCACACACGGGCTGTGCTCGGCTATATGTTGCTTCTATTTATCACTTTGTCACTTCCATCTGTCCACTTTTTTTGTTTAGTGTAGTCCATCTGCCTGCTGTCATTCAGTACAGACTGGACTATTGTTCTTATCATCTGGTCTCGACCTGACAAGATGGTTTCTCATCGCAATCTACATAAACAGCTTCTTTTTTTTTAATGCAGAAATTAATTAGTGTGCGTGCATCTATTTTCCATCTATTAAGGCACCTTTTTTTTCTCAATTGAAACAATATTTAGAATTTTAGAAGCAAGATGTGAAACTCTAAATAGCATAACATATAAAAAGGCAATGTGCTGTATGTTCAGTATGTGGCATTTCTGCCTCATTAGAGCCCCCTTGTGTTTAATTTAAATACTGTCACTGCTTTTTTCTCAGAGTTGACCCAATCCCCTTTTGGCATTTTACATGCTGCACATCTTCATTAATTAACGGCCACATGCACATTTGTCTCTTCGTTTTCATGCAAATTAAGTCCCAAGGGAAGCTTTTGTTACAACTTTGGCCTTGAAGATAATTGGTTTCTCACACGCTTTGGGTGTACCCACGTAGGATGCAGTTGTCTATAGAAGACGTTCAACCTTGTTTTCACTTGTGTTTCCTACAATTAATCTGTAGTCTCCAATAGTAAACAGGAAGTGTGAAGGAGGCCTACTAAAATTTCCACTTAACGGGATAATGCGACAGCGTTAAAATAAAAAATGAGGCTTCCGTGCTCTGCCCCACAGGTGTTGCTTTGATTCTTGACCTGCCCCGATCTCCTCCTTTCACCTAAATGTTAGCAGACGGCATTGCGGTTGTGTATTTCATCACAGTGTCACCCCCGCTCCGCATGCACACTGCACACAACTCCCATGTGAAGGTCCCATTCATCCGTTCACTTTTATTTATTCAAAGAGGCTTTTGCAAAGCTGTTTTTAAGAGCACACTTGCAGTGCTTCAGTTAGTTTCTGAGCTCGGTTACCTTTTGATCCTATCAAGTCTGCTACAATTCTCTCTTTTCTTTCCACCCCCGTCCCACACGTCAGCTTTGACGGCGATTGCTGTTTGACAGAGGATCACATACCTTCTCTGTTTAAAAGCGAGCGTGCCGTGCCGTGCCGCTGCAGCTTTTCAAAAATGATCCAAGAAAGAAAATCCTGCACAAGGTTCTGTTTCACATCAAACAGACAAAAATAGAACGAATGTCCATCCAAATGTGTTCAGTTTAAGTAGTAAAACATAGTTTAATTTTTTAAATCTAAAAACGTCAAGTAAAAAAGTCAATTCGGGTTAAAAAAAAAGAAAGGGAAAAAAAAGGGCCAATCCACTAGTTGGGTCAATTTGACCAAAATTGAAACAAACACTTTAAAAAATAATAATAATAATTTCTATAACAGAAGATTGGATTAAATTGATTGATGTGTTATTTTTGACCCAACTATGAAAACAGTTGGGTCGAAAATTACCCAATTTTGGTCAATATTGGACTGATCCACTGCTTGGGTCAGTTTGTCCAAAGTTTTCTTCCAGTTTTGGTTTTCAGCTCATTCACTGCCATTGACGGCTTTAGACGTCAAAAATTAATTTTAGTTATTTCTATTAGTTTAACATTTTTCCACTTTAGGAAAAAAAATATTGTACATTGAGACCAGATATAAAATGTGTGATTAATTGTGAGTTATTTCTTGAAGTCGTGATTAATTACAAATTTTAAAAAAATGATCGCCTGGCGTCCTAGTTTTTTAAGGTCGTCAGGCGATTAAAAGTTTTAATTGTAATTACTCACATGACTTCAATAGTTAACTCATGATTAATCACACATTTTATATCTGTTCTAAATGTACAATAAAAACTAGGTTTTCATACTCTTGTTAACAAAAATTCATTTTTGATGTCTATAGCCGTCAATGGCAGTAAATGAGTTAATGTACAAAATAAGCCATTTTTTTGTGTTGCAATGCAGCACTAAAGCACTGTAAAACAGTATTTTCAAAAAGCAGTCACTGTACATTTTCATATAACAGTCTAGTTAATAGGAAGCGGACAAATCCATTTTTAGTCCCTCAAGCAAAAGCATCACCTAAGAGATTTGATATGAAGTGGGAGGAAGGTCTGCCTTTGGAAAGTAATTAGACTAAAGTGAGACTGTGTGAATGTGCCAAACTGACACAAATTCCGATGATGCTCATATTTGAGTGTTGCTGGGGATTTGTTAGCCGTCATGTTCTCTGCCTGATGACCCGTTTGCTGGATTTGTTTTTGTTTTCTTTGTGCACTTTCAGCCAGCTTTTGGGTTGAGAACAATGGAGCTGTCGTAGCGGCTTACCCGTGGAAGACAACCAGATTTGGGCGTTTTTATCCGTAGTTATTCCACTTTCTGCCCCCGCTGCATTTTAGCCCAAATGCTCTGTCATTTTTGTATTTTGATTAGTGCTGATGAGATACAGTGGAATCTCGCTTCATCAATTTATGTTACCTTGACTCCTGTTCGGGGAAATGCAAGTAATCCATCCATTTTATTGGTATGTAGTTAGAAATAACTGAATACAGATGTTATTTTGAAGAAATAACACGATTGTTCACTAACAAATCACTATGCTACATATTTAGCCTTTTCACAAACAATTACTGTGCGCCTTGGAATCCGCATTGTATTGTTGGATGTGGCGGCCATTTTGGGCTAGCATTGTAAATGTAAACAAGACTGTGCAGTCACACAGTTAAAGACATCGTGTTAATGTTAATTTCCTTTTTTTTTGGTGCAAATAATTACAAGTACATTCTGAAAATATTTCCATTTATTGTTATGTTATTGCAGAGTAATCTGAAATTTCATAAAATGAGCGCAACATTTTTACATCAAATCCTGAGTATCAGCCATATGTCATTTAAGTGGTCATCAGTGCGCCCTCCAGTGAGAAAAATTTAGCAACAACAGTTCATTTTACTGAAAAACTGATTTGTGTTCTGTCATAGACCAGAATGGACCTCCTGATGGGCCGGTTCCGTATGTTTGACACCCCTGTCTTAGAATCTAACATAACCAGCAGATAAATGGTTGTTTTGCATGTGACTTGATAGTTTATGCCAAAATTAAATCAGAAGATTGCGCAAAATGATCTCCAACGTGTATATCCGACCACGGAGAATGAAATGCATCTGATGCCGTACATGTCGGCACGCTGTTTTTGGCACCGTAGCATCTAACAGAGAAAATAATACCTCCTCAATCAATTTGACAACATTTACCTCTGGATTACCGAGCAGCTTATTAAATGGTACATGTTGTTATGTTTGGTCAAGGCCACAAGCGAGAGCCGAATTGACAGGTCACACAATGTTCTTGCCAGGCCACAAGGTGGAAAATGAAACATTGCTGACTATCACACTCCATCCAAGATCTTGAAGACTCATCAGAGGCTCAAAATGCAGCCCTGATCCTCCTGTCTTGCTAACAATAATTATTATTTATGTTTCTACGGCATAAGAAGAAATCACCTCTGTCGCATGTAGCAGAGATTCTCAGTTTTTGCATTGTCACATTTAGAAGTGATTGTAAAGAAGTTAACTCATTCGCTGCCATTGACGGCTATAGACGTCAAAAATTCATTTGAACTATTTCTTCTTTTTTTTTTTTTTCATTTTTGTTAACAAGAGTATGAAAACCTTTTTATATCTGTTCTAATACAATAAAAATAATTCTAGGTTTTCAAACTCTTGTTAACAAAAGTGGGAAGAAAATGTTTTACCCATAAAGATAATCATGAGACATCTCATTCCCATTTAATTTGTGTTTTATTAACTCATTCACTGCCATTGACGGCTATAAACGCCAACAATTCATTTAAACTATTTATATTAGTTCAACTTCCCCCCCCCCCACACACTTTTATTAACAAGAGTATGAAAACCTAGATTTTATTTATTTATTGTACATTTAGAACAGATATAAAATGTGTGATTAATCGTGAGTTAACTAGTGAAGTCGTTCGATTAATTACAATTAAAAATTGTAATTGCCTGACGAGAGGATTATTAAAAATTAGGGGCGTCAGGCAAATAAAAATTTTATCGTAATTAATCGCATGACTTCAATAGTTAACTCACGATTAATCTCACATTTTATATCTGTTCTAAATGTGCAATACAAAAATGTTAAACTAATAGAAAGTTAAAATGATTTTTTTTGACGTTTATAACAGTCAATGGCAGCGAATGAGTTAATGGTTAATGCTCCAGTCTGCGCGCATCAGCACTCTTAGTCAACCAGGCTGTAGGACGTTGCGTAATAAGTGTCATGCGGGCCTGTATGTTGCTTTGTGCGCACCCTATAAAATAATCCCGCTGTGCCCGCAGAGATACTGGCGCTCCGCAAATCATACGCCTCAGCCAGCTGCAGAGCCCTCGCCGATTGGCCCAGGCGGCAATGTGGCGAAGGACGGCAACATAGTAACCAAGTTAAAAGCGCTCACATGGCCGGCCCGGCCCGGGGTGACATCATCTGCTGTTGAGGGAAGAAAGTCCCGGTTGCTGCCTCACATGTAAACATGCTGATGTGGTCCATGGACCTAAAAATAGTTGCGCTGCCTACACTTTGTGCAGAACACAAGCGGGGATGGGTCACATCTGGAACAACGCTCGCTTTGGTCATGTGAGCTTTAAAAAAAATAAAAGATGTGACGTTTGAGCGTTATGCAGTATCTAATTAAAGGACTAATCATAAGCTCTCTGAAGCTCATAAATATTTAAGCACAGCTATGTAAGGAAACAAATGAAATGAATCCAGCATCTTTGAAATGTCATGTGCAGGTGTTTTATTTTTATTTTTTATTTTTACATAATTTGGCAGTTTATGTCACAAGTTTGTGTTCTTTGCTCAGAGCTGCCGTGTGTGCTGTGTTGTCTGCATACCGCCGGTACACAAAGAGAGCCTTAATCCTGGAATAACGTGATCCTTATCGGAATCATAGTAGCTGCAGGATATCTAGTCATGAAACACAAGACATATGTGCACATGTAATAGATTGTCATGTGATCATAATAATCATAAAGCTTTTTATATATAGGAGGAGATTTTCTATCTTAACTTTTGGCTGAAATGCTGACTTTCTTGTCATTATATTTGATTTACCGAGAGTAGGGTTTAAACTGAAGCCACATTATGTTCTCTTTCAGATATATTCTTTTATTTCAGTATTTTGCTTCCCGCCCTGTGAAGAATTGACTGTAGAATTGACAGTAAATAAGGCCCAAAAAAAAAGTTGCCAGGGATTTTTCGGGGACCCTCAAATTCTCATCAGGATAGTACAGGCACAAATAGTTGTGTGTTTGGGAATGTTGGCACTAGGGACGGCCGGGCCAATTATCAGCGACTTTTGAAAGACAAATCAACATTGGCCTTCTTTAAAAATCTAACAGCCGATAATGAATCCATTTAAAATGGAGTTAGCATAATGGAACTATTTATTAGAATTTTCAGCTAACTTTTTTTAGGGATGCTGCTGACCCTGGAAGCTCTCGGTACCTTCATTTTTTGTTTGAAATTAAAACTAAAATAAGGGGATTCAGGTATTTTTAAATTGGGTGGTTGGGGGGGGGGGGGGTATTTACCGTAGAAAACAATAGCAGGTTATTTAGTTGAAGTTTTTAAGACTTAAAAAAAAAAATTTGGAAATTTTTATGCAAATATTTCCTTTTTGAGTGAAAGTGAACATCGGCTCCAAATAATCATTATCATCCCTGAAAAAGAATAAAAAATTGAGGCCTCCAAAAATGTATAATTCATTGGAATAATAATAATAAATGCAGCGATTCCACTGTAATATTTAAATAATTAAGTAATGAAGTGATAAACTGGGTGGATCCAAATACTGATTATTAGGAGTCAAAACGAGGCCGAAAACCGATATTTGAAACCGATATTCATTTGGTGGTAAAAGTGAAAAAAAAATCACGTCTAATTATATTGAGCAATTGCTACAAACTCTTTACAAATTTTGTTTCAAGGGAAGTTCTTGCCCGAGCAGCTCCAATAAAGCATTTGTTTGGGTGAGGGTCAATGAGTGTAAACGCTGCCTCCTATAGGATTCACTTTGTTTTTACAACCCTGTTGGACAGCATTCATTTTTAATCAGACTTCAGCAGCGGGCAAAGGGGAGGGAATACTTCGGATCGGTTTTTGTTCTTTCAATCGGCCGTCTTGGTGTGGGGGCGTACGAGAGGCGTCGTCTTGTAGCTGCGCAAAGACTCACTTGCGATGATTACCTGTCACTCATCTCAAACCCAATCCCTGCTGGGAAAACGGACAAATGGCATTTTTTACGAGCCAATGAAACGCGCTCCCTGAGAACGTGTAATGGCTGAAGCCTTACGATGCCAATAAGTGTGTGTTGTGTGCCAACGTTCATTATTAGAGACTGTGTTGTGTTGACATAACATCGGAGTAGAGACAGACTATATATATATATTTTTTTTTTTAAACTTTAGGTGTTTTAGCTGTTTTCTTAAGATGGAACCGCCAGGGGCGGCAGATAATGAAAACAGCAGAGGCCCCAGAATTGAACCCTGTTGAACACCATGCATGTTGAGTTGATTTTTGGAGAGAGAAAAAAAAGTGTACTGTGCCAAACTGAACTGTTTAGTGGATATTTTGCTCTAGTTTTTGATTTTCATTGAAAGTTGATCCAGAAAGAAAGTCATCCGTTCCGCGGAATCAATGTCAGATCTGTTTTTGTGACAGTAATCTGATCATGTCGAGAAGCAGCAGGTTCCGTCCCGTGTGATGATAATGCATCTTTATCCAACCAGCATGTTTCACCGTCTTTCTGTCTCTGTTGTGTCTTCCAGCTCGATCCTCAGACGGTGCAGTCCAAGAACTGGCACATGGATGTTATCGAGATGAACGGGGTGAGATGTCCAACAA
Organism: Leptonotus elevatus; assembly: GCF_054856555.1. Taxonomy (NCBI): domain Eukaryota; kingdom Metazoa; phylum Chordata; class Actinopteri; order Syngnathiformes; family Syngnathidae; genus Leptonotus; species Leptonotus elevatus. The sequence goes on from NC_141254.1 coordinate 13,214,893, forward strand.
AATAGCTTTCGGCAGATTTTCTCCTGATATCTTTAAGTCTGGCACTATGTTTTTGAGAAGGAGACTAAAAGCCTGAAATATGAAATTAACTGAATGCAAAACATTTGTGTAACATACTTAGAATGGTGTTTTTTTCTTTAGATAAAGGTGGAATTCTCCATGAAGTTTACAAGTAGGGACTTGAGCTTGAAGAGGACGCCATCCAAAAAACAGAGTGGTGTGTTTGGAGTCAAAATCAATGTGGTAACAAAGTAAGTGTATTCAAACTTAAATGTCCTTCAACTAAGGGGTGTAAAAAAACAAAACGATTTGGATTTGAAAAACAATAGTGATTTAAAGTGAAGGATGTCATATATTAACAGTAAGGAAGAAATGGCGGCGGCCATTATCAGGATGTGTACGATGACACGCTTGACGTTTGCAGGCGCGAGCGATCCAAGGTGCCTTACATCGTCCGCCAGTGCATTGAGGAAGTGGAGAAGAGGGGAATCGACGAGGTGGGAATCTACAGGATCTCAGGGGTGGCCACTGACATCCAGGCCCTCAAAATAGCATTTGATACCAGTAAGAAGTCGCTCTCTCTCGCTCTCTCTGTCTTTCTCGCTCTATCTCGTGCTCTTTCTCTCTCGCTCAATCTCTTTCTCTCTCAGGCTCTCTCTCGCTTTCTCTTTCTCGCAATCTCTATCACGCGCTCGCACTCTCGCCACCTCACTTTTTCTCTCTGGCTCTTTCTCTCATCTCTCTGTGTCTGTCTCTCTACTTCCCCTCCTTTCTCTCTCTCCCTATTCTCTCTCTATTCCCCCTCATTCTCTCTCTCTCTGTCTCTCTCTATCCCCCCTCATTCTCTCTCTGTCTCTCTCTCTTTCTTTCACTCTCTCTTGCAATTTCTATCTCGCGCTCTCTATCTTTCGCACTCCAGCTGTTTCTCTCATCTCTGTCTGTCTCTCTGTGTCTGTCTCTCTACTTTCCCTCCTTTCTCCGTCTCTCCCTATTCTCTCTCTATTCCCCCTCATTCTCTCTCTTGCTCTTCCCTTCTCCATTCTCTCTCTTCCCCCTTCCTTTCTCTTCATTTCTCTCTCTCACACACTCTCTCTTTCTCGCAATCTCTATCACGCGCTCTTTTTCTCTCTCACTCTTTCTCTCATCTGTCTGTCTCCCTACTTCCCCTCCTTTCTCTCTCTCTCCCTATTCTCTCTCTATTCCCCCTCATTCTATCTCTCTCTGTCTCTCTTTCTCGCTCTCTCTCTTTCTCTTGTGCTCTCTCACTCTCTCGCTATTTCTATCTCGCACTCTCGCTGTGTCTGTCTCTCTACTTCCCCTCCTTTCTCTCTCTCTCTCCATTCTCTCTCTTGCTCTTCTCCGCTCCATTCTCTCTCTTCACATTCTCTCTCTTCCCCTTCCTTTCTCTCCATTTCTCTCTCGCTCGTCCTCCATTTACTCTTTCCCCTTAATTCGCTCCCTGTCCTCCCCCCCATTCTCCCTGTCCTCCCCCCACCACCTTTTAATCAAAGAAGAAGTTTGTTAGGTTGTGTTGAAGCAGAGTTATGATTTGCATGAACTGGCAGTGCTGTATGATGTTAAGCACCTGTTCACATCATTTTACATCACCAAGAGCCAAGTGTCGTCTTTCATTTTAGTGTGCCCTTATTGAGCTCGCCTGCATAGATTGCCGCACGGCCATTTTTGAGGGATGATTTCATCCCTTGGAGTACAAAGCAGCTGTGTTATTTGGAGTTTTGGTTTGCGTTTGTGACTGAAGCTGGCTGGCTATCTGACCCGTAGATACCAAAGACATCCTGGTGATGTTGAGCGACATGGACATCAACGCCATCGCCGGAACCCTCAAGCTGTACTTCAGGGAGCTGCCGGAACCTTTGCTCACCGACCGCCTATACCCGGCCTTCATGGAGGGAATATGTGAGACGAGTTTTCACCTGAGCGATGGAAATTTTGAGCTGGACACAACTGGACGTAATGTGTTTTTCCTCCCCTCCGTTCCGCAGCTCTGTCCGACCCCGCAGCCAAGGAGAACTGCATGATGCACCTCCTGCGCTCGCTGCCCGACCCCAACCTCATGACCTTCCTCACTCTGCTGGAGCACCTCAAACGGTACGTTCTGCTCAAGCTGCCGCAAGACCAAATCAATCTCTAAGGCAATCCAAGATCAAATCTGTAATTACAAATCTTGTCTTTACAAAAGACGGATTCATTTTGCAAACAATAAGGGAAATTAAAATGAATGCATTCAAAGAGATACTGAAATTGTGACATTTTCGTCAATGATCTAAAGAAAAGCCACCTCAGTATATCATCAAGTAAGTACAAAAAATGACAACATGATATAAAACCTACTTCATTTAATGATAGACCACATTAAGGGACAGTAGAACAGTTTTTGATGCAGTCTGATAAACCAGTGGTTCTCAACCGCGGTCCTCAAGTACCCCCATCCAGCATGTTTTCCATGTCTCCCACAGCCAACACAGGTGTTTCAAACGATTAGCTAATCAGCAAGCTCTGCATATGAAGCCTGATAACGATGCTCAGGTGTCTGAAAAAAAATACATTGAAGGTCATTAATAAAAAATAGAGAGAGAGAAAGTGGGCCCAAGGTAGATCCTTGAGGAACACCTCTAGGCTGAACTAATACATCTGATTTACAGCCTTTCCAAGAAGCACATTGTTTTCTACTGTGCAAAGAACAATTAAACCAAAATGTCTGGAAACATGGCAAGAATACCGTCATTACATGGTTGCCATCATAAAGCGACTTCATACCATTTAATGGTCATTTGTTGCCCTCTAGTGGTCATAAGCTATTGAACTGCTGTGTGTGTGGATGTGGGCTGCAAGGTGGTATTACAGCAGTTGTCTTTGTAAAATCAGATTTTTTAATTTTTTTTTATCATAATAATTCTGGTACCAAATGTCATTGTAGCATACAAGTGTGCCTAATGTTTTGGCCGTTGAGTGTGCCTTGTTTTGAACGTTGGCCTCGTTTGCTTCCACAGGGTGGCGGAGAAGGAGCCCCTCAACAAGATGTCCCTCCATAACCTGGCCACGGTATTTGGCCCCACTCTGCTCAGGCCCTCAGAGTCCGAGAGCAGCAAGGGACAGAATATGACCTCTGCCACTGACATCTGGTCACATGACGTCATGGGACAGGTAAGACGAGGAATTCCAATTCTGTGCAAATGGGGTTACATTGGCGCCATAGGAACAGAATTCCGTCGTAAATTTTGCCGTTGCGGTCATGACCTCGGCTGAAACAGTTTGATGGGTTCGTGCCTTAAAATAAGCTTGGTCAGTAAACTTAAGTTTCCATATTAATTTCCCTCCCGCACATTTTTAGTGTGTCTTGGGGCCTTCTCTCAACTGCATCAATTCATCTGTCACGAGGAATGATGTGCTCCCTGTTCATTCCTGTCATTTTATGACTAAAAATAATAATAATTACCTGAGTAAATAACGTAAAATATTACAGCATGAACAAACGCATCCGTTCCAGGAAGTCGGTGTTTGTCTTGGAGATCACTCAAGGGCTTTTGTGTTTTTGTTAGAAGCGTATAAAACGTTAAAGCTGACTGGATGCGCGTAATGTAATAAAGCAACAAGTAAAGTGCATATTGCATATTCCATTATTTCAAAATGTCCTGGTTCGTCTTGCAGCGTAAATCAAATCAAGTGCAAATCAAATGAGATCATGACCAGCAGGGAACACAAAATACGATGATGCAGAACTTGCCAATCAATCAAACCGTGTTACGGTTTTAGTGGCAGCCACAAATATGAAGGAGAGGGCAATGCAGTTGAGCCAGTCCTCAGAGAATTATTTGATCAATGAATCGGTCGATTATTAAGATGGTTAAGCTGTGACTGAACAATATGACTTTTTTTCTATTACTGTTTTGTGTAGAATGTTGTGTAATGCAGATATTATGTTGGCCATTGCTCAGAAAGAATAATCAGAAACCGTAAACGCAGATTGGGTGACAGTTGTGTGGTCAACGTGCTATCAAAATGTATTTTTGTGTTTATGTGCCCCCGATAGTTGACTGAACTTGATGTCAAAGTGGCAAAGAAAATGTTTGATTTCAGTGCCATCTAGTGGTGAACTGAAAATTAGTTCATTTTAAAAACCCACTATTAATTTTAATAATATGCACAAAAAAAAGTATATTCTATCACATCAATTGACTTCTTTTTTTTTTATATATATATAGTTGTATGCCTATTAATTTAACCAATTATAGTACCTCTGCTTTGCTCTTGTTAGCTTCTCCCGCTAGCCGCCCTCGTTAGCCACGCCGGCTCATTCTTGCTAGCCGCTCCCGCTCGATCCTGCTCGCTTGCTCACTGAACTTCATTTCCTGTCTTTCATGATTAGACAATCAATCTGATGAATCCAGGTGTGCTGGACAATCGCCAGACACACCTGGAAGACAGGAAACGAAGGAGTGTGGTATGGAGTTCAGGAAGTAGTGGATTTGTGCAAAGAGCCCATTGATGGTAGACTTGTGACTTCTGTCGGAGGCGTCGTAGCTTGCGTGCTTCAAAATGGTTGCATTCTATTAGTTGACCGATAGATGGCACTACTGTCCCCGATGTCAAAATTCTATGTTGAACTTTAAACATGATGATGTGAATCTTGTAAGACTTATTTATTTATGTATTTATTTAAAACTATTTATTTAAAACTATTTATTTATAACTATTTATTTATAACAAAAATTAGACTCAAACCTTTATCAAATATGGAATTGACTCAAATGTGGCTAAAACTTTTGTTTGCATGGAATATGTCAAATTGGGATGTATGGGTCTTTCTTAAAAATATGTCATTGTTTTTGTTGAAGGGAAATGTTAGGTATCGGTGACTCCTCAAGACGAAAATAACATTGCTGCTAAATGTGTAATATGCTTTGATTGATGTCCAACAGTGTCAAACGTGTGTGACCCGTTTGTGTCTGCAGGTGCAAGTGCTGCTCTACTACCTGCAGCATCCTCCCATCTCTTTTGCCGAGCTCAAGCGGAACACGCTCTACTTCTCCACCGACGTTTAAGGCCCATCTCGCGACACCTGGAGAGTGAGAGACTGCGTACGATCCTCGGTCCTGCTACCTCGCCTCTCCTCTCTATTTTCTCTTGACTGTACAGCCCCCCCCCCACCCCCACCCCCCGCCCTTGATTTAAAATTGTAATACGAGGGAGGGATTTTTCGGAGGCCACAGCCTGGCGCCGTGGCACAGGATCAAGCCCGGGGACGCCACGTTGAGCTTTGTCCCCTGTTCAGAGGCATTCCGCAACAACTGCATTTATGTTTTATAATAATTCTGTTGTTTCCTTTTTCTGTCTCTCTGGCTTTGCGCATGTGGAGGAGGTGTGTGTGTGTGTGTGAGTGAGTGAAAGGAACGAACGGCTGGCAAAGAGTGTCTCTTTCTTAAACAGACATTCCCTCCCCATTGATTCTTGGCCAGATTAGCCGTATTTATTTTAAATATCTATATATATATCTGTGCCTGTACAGTTCTGTGCAATTAGAGAGATGCTCTAAGGAGTTTGTTTTTGAAGTCTATTCAGGTAGTGATGTTATTTTTTAGTCCGATTTTCTCACTCGCCATATTCATGGTTGGTAAATTGTTCTGAAATGTTCACCGCAGAAGCTGTTTGTTACCCAGCACGTTGTAAAAAAAAGAAAAAAGAAAGAAAAAAAAAGGAAGTTTAGTTGGGACTCAATAGGGGGTAAAAACACAACAAATGAGACATTGTCGCCTTTTCTTTTTCTTAGTGTTACATTGCAAGCCTATTCCAAGCATCTCACTGCATCGGTATACTCTATAGGAAGATTTGTGTAGTTGCCGTCATTGCATGTTCAACTCTTAATTGAAATCAGGCTAAGTAACGCAAAGAGAGGTGGTGTGAGCAACGGCCCTTTTCTGCTCTGTACAAAGCCAACCTTTCTGCTGTCAGGTCTGCAACATATTGGAAAAAAAATGCTACAAAAACTGAGTATTATTATTTGGTATTTTTCATAGAAGAATAAACAAATGAAAATGCATTTTACTTCCTTTGCAAATAATTTAAGTATGCTGTACTGTAATTTTGAGGCTAAATGTAAATGTGAACGTTCTCCCCTTTTTATAGTGAAATAAAAGACAAACCAACTCACTTTGTGATGATTTCCAATTATTTACAAATGAAGCCATGCATTACAAACAGGAAAAAAAAATTAACAGGACATCTTGTCACTAATTTGTGACTAGTCCTGGTTGAGAGGCGGGCCTCACATAGGCGAGGTTAAGGATAAAAGAAAACTACTCTACATGACTACTTGCTTTCCACGATATATTCTTCTAACCTTAAAGAGTTCAGATCATTAAAAAATAATTCCATGTTAATTCGAAATTGTTCAATATTATTCCATGTCATTCAGTATAAATGTTTCCATTTTTTTTCTTTTTATATATTCAACTTAGCGCTTTAGCTTCTCCAGTAATTTCACGTTTTAGTTATTGATCATTTATTTTTTATCCTATTGTTATGATAATCATCACCACGTCACAAAATATTGGTGATCCGGTAAAATGTTGTTTTTTATTTACTTTGTGTGTATGTGACTGTGTTGACTATTAGTTGTACTGTATTACATTTTATTATAATGTATTTATTCCTAAATGTTTATAATAGCTCAGATTAATTTTAATTTGTAATTGTACTAATCTATTATTTTTGATGACATAAGTTCTTTTTAAACCTTTTTTTTTTATATAAAATATAAGCAACAATGATGGTAAAGGTTAACAGTAAGGTTTGGCATATAGGGCTAACAAAGAATATTGTTTCAAAAATGTAGACTTTGAAATTGGTTGGAATGTATGTTGAGAATACAATATGCTGGTTCTTGGTGTTCAGTTGAGTTTCTTTATTCAGACAAGGTATCAGATGACAGTTTACAAATGAGGATGAATGAGATGACAGATGGCTGACAATCCAAATAGTCAAATAGCAACAATAAGGAAATGCATAATATTTCAACAAATATCACACAGCGTATACAAAACAACCATAAGAGAACCAAGGCATAATTTTTGCTACAGAAACCCCATTAAAAAAAATAATACATACAAACACTACCAACATAAATGGGTATTATTGCTACTTTCTTAAAAGTGGCTTAAGACACTTAAGAAAGCACTGAAATGCACCGATGCATTCTGATAGTCTATAGAGACCTCTAGTGGCCAACAACAGCACAAAATCCAGTCGAGTGTAGCCTCGGACTCAGTGTGTAATGTTATTCGTGTATGCTGTGTTTCTTATTGTAATGTGTACTGTAGTTCGGAAAATAGATGGGTAGATCTACAGGCAAATTCTAAAATACATTATTTACGTTTTGCCTTTAATTACTGTACACTCGTGCAGTAAAGCGACACAAGCATTATCCTCTCCTAACTACATTTCCCACAATGCTCGTGTACCAGAAGCCCGGAAGTTGGAGGTTTATTGACAACATGGCTGCCGATCTCGCAGTGGATTTGGCGAAAATTGGGATTTGACAGCGTTCACCGGGTGTACACTCGCACACCTTTTCCATGTGTTGGGTGTACAGTGCGGATCTATTTGAATGAAGGGACCTGTCAACCCACGGGATGGTGTCAGTGAGCTGAGGAAACGTTCTGAGTGAAACCGTCATGTCGTTTTTCAAGCGGAAAGGTGAGGAAGCCCTCGGCTACAGCGTCAACTGTAGCGAGCTACTTGGAAAAGACAGCGGGAGAGGAAAACGATCAACTAACTTAAATCTTACGTTAATTTAAACGTGGCTGTTATTTTGTCTAAGTTAATAGGTTGTTGGTTCGGCGAATGCCTGCAGTGCGGCTCACGTAGTAGCGTTTAGCTTCCGAGTAGCCTCCCCATCATCGTCATCGCTGCCTGATATAATGCAGCTACTGTACAGGGCCACCAGGAAATACAATATAGGGGATAAAGCGATATGTTAGCAATAACATGGTTAATATTCTACTTAAGCAACACCTGCGTATTTATCCATACCCACAGGTAAGCTTTGACAGCTATTTTCCTCATTGTGTCACATTAACTACAGGTAAATCTTGGTTATCTCTTTTTTTTTCCCCAACACCCACACTTTTTTTTTTTTACAGTGCTGTGAAGACAAATTAAAAACCGTGAAATAAGTAAATAACTGTACTAGGACTGAAAGTCCTCAGGGGTGGGGGTGATAAGACTGCAACGTCCCAAAAACTGTAGTAATCTTGTGTTTATTCAGGAAATCAGTCTACAATGTCGAGAGCAAACATATTTTCCTCATTGGCTACAGGGATGAAAAGCAGCTGACTTAGCAGTTCTACCATAGGAGGAAACGAGAAGAAAAGATCTCTCTTGTTATGTAGTGACTGCAGTGGCTTTTAGGAAGTGGGTGTTTTCCCGGGGTTTGTTATTTAAATGTACAGCGTTTTGAACTTAATTGTGTGCTACGGCAAATGCATCGGTTGCAAACTAGATATTATGTACAGAACACGTGTTCTTTTCTTCAACCTCCAAAGGCAAAATCAATCAAGTAACCTCTTTGTTATTCTTTCTGAAGACACCATGACTACACTTAAATGTCCATATTTCTGTGTCTGCCTGCAGCCAAAAGCAAAGAACCTGAGAGAGTGACCGACACGAAAGCCAACAGAGGTGAGTTCATCATTATTCATTGAGTGTAAACGATGGAGGGACACTGCTAGGGATAGACCGCCGATATTGGGCATTTTGATGAATATCGGTATATCAACCTTTTTTTCCCCCAAATCTGATGGCCGATAAAAGGTAAAGCTAAAACCATTTTCATCTCAGGGAACTATTTATTTACATTTTCAGTTAACTTTATAAAAGATGCTGCTGACCCTGGGAACCTTCCGAACGTTTTGATTGTGTGTGACATTAAGACGAAGAAATGTGATAGTTTAAGATTTCAGTTTTTTTTTTTTTTTTAGGAAAAAACAAAGCTATGGTGTTTACTTTTTTAAGTTTCCATTTATTCTTCTAAAACGTACTAATAACCTTGGGAGCTACATGAATATATATATATATATATATTTAGAAATTTAAAATAAAGTATATTGTCTAAGATTTCAAAAAAAAAAAAACTTCTGCATTTTGAAAAGCCTAATGTTCAATAAGCATGAATTAATTAATTAAGACATTACAACAAAGTCAAGATTGTCATTTGTAATTTTTTTTTTTTTGACGCCAATATATTCCCCCCTCCCCCCCCCTTTTTTTTTTAACTTAAAATGAATATCGGCTTCAAATATCGGTTATCGGCCTCCTTGACTACAAATTAAAAAAAACATATCGGTCTATCTCTAGACACCGCTTTTTTTTAATTATTAGCAATATATGAAAACGAGCAACTCTTCGCTTGTTGAAAGATGTTCTATACATTTTTTACCAATCTAAAAAAAAACATCCCGTTAAATACCTTTTCACGTCATCTTAAGAACGAACTGCCCTTCCAACCTTTCCTTATTCTCCTCTTCAATGTTCTGCAAATCCCCCTCCGTTCACAGGCCTCATCAGCCCTCACTCGCCATCGCTAGCATTGAAGAACCATGCCGTCCAGGAAGTTGCGGGGCCCAGCCATGTGGCCATCAACGCCATCTCTGCCAACATGGACTCTTTCGCCCGAGGTCGCACGGCCATCCTCAAGAAGCAGCCCAGCCACATGGAAGCCGCGCACTTCGGTGACCTCGGTACGGACCCTGAATTCTTACACCGTTTGTAGCGCTTATCGATAATAATCTTCAAATAAAGGTCATGGGGTAATTGGTTACCATGGCAATAGCAAACACTGCCATGTCAAGATGAATCTGTTTTGTCCAGTGGAAAAAAAACTGCACTGATAGATGTACGGCTTTACATGAGGTGCTGAATAGCTAGTGTGGAAGACGTGACGGGAAGCAACACAGAGGTGGAAAAACCTGTACCGCTGCCCAGGCAACAAAAAGGCGTCAAGAAAAAACACTTATCATAACATTGATCGTTTGCAGCGAGTTGAAGTGAAAATGTGATCTTTCCCGCGTGTATTGGTGAGCCATCCACTTAAAGCAGGATTTTTTTTTTGTCTGCTGTTTTCACATGATGGGACGTCCCAAAAGACCCGGAATGACTAATAACTGTTTTCAATGAACGTGTCCTTGAATTTGCTTTTGTAGTCCTCGGGCACATTCCTGTGATTTCATCCTTTTAGAATGCCAGATGGCATTCAAGCAATCTCCGGTCATTCACGGCATAGCATAGTTTGCTGCTAGTATGACATGGTAGCAAAACATTCCAAAGCCAAACACAAGAAATGCATATTTATTTATAATAACGCCCCCAATAGCTGTAAACATTTCTAACCACTGCCTAAATACAAGTCAGAGCGTCATATGATAGCCTGCATAAAAATTTAACTATTTACCATCACAACCGAAAGTAGTAATCATGTGACTATATATTCTTGTGTTGCCTTACAAACATAATTCTACCGATCAGTCCAAAACATGCCTGTCTGCCTTTTTCTTTTTTTTTTCTTTTTTTACAGACAAAATCATTTGAAATAAAAAGTAATTTCTTAACAAACAACAGTTTTAAATCAAATACAGGTACACCTCCATAAATGGGAATATTGTGCAAAAGGTCATTTATTTCAGTATTTCAATTTGAAAAAGTTAAACTTGTATATTGATGAGATTAATTAAAAAATGCTTTTTGGCAGGCTAATTGTTAACTCATTTGCATATTTAAATTAATTTAGATTGTTCCTTATTTATGTTAATAAATGATCAAAAATAGAAAAAACAATACGTCTTTTTCCCTGTATGTCTAGTGAATTTATATAATATGAGTCATCATGTGAATTAAATTTTTTTAATTGACGTATCAAAATAATGATGTTTACTAGGGATGTTTGATACGAGGGTTAGACCGATTATCAACCGGGCCGATTATCGGCATCGATGTTCAGCATTTTGATGACTTTTGGCATCTGCCTTTTTGAAAAACCATACGGCTGATAACAGATCAATTTAAAAGTGTATTAACTTCATGGAAGTACTTATTTATATTTTCAGTTAACTTTACAAGATATGCTTCTACCCCGGAAACTCTCTGCAGCTTCTGTTTTTGTTTTGAATGAAAACTAAGATAAGTCAAGCTTAACAAATCAGATATGTTAAAAACTTTTAAAAATGTATTTACTATAGAAAAGTTTTCATCTAACTTTTTAAAACTTGATGACGACCCTGGGAGGACCCAGAACTTTCTAGAAAAAAAAAAAAGATGTCTAATTAAAAAAAAAAAAGAAGCAAATCTTAAATTGTAAGTTGTTTTTTTTTGCTCCAACATTTTCCCTTTTAGTGAAAAAGAATACCGGCTCCAAATACCGGTTATCGGTCTCCCTGATTATTAATACTTGATATTGGCGCTGAAAAATTATAGGCCTGATACGGATACCTAATATCGGCACTCGCCCATCTCTGTTGCTTATACTAGTGTTTGCAATTACTTGTTGTCAAATTATGCCTTTTTGAAGTTGTCTATACTCTAAATCTGTGTCTTCACCTCATTTACGGTCCATTTGCTGTGTGTTGCAGGTCACTCCAGTGTGAACTGTCAGCCCCAGGAAACCCGCTCTCGGCTGTCCAAAACAGTGGACCAAGTGCTTCGGGACAATGTGGCCATCCCCCATTACATGCGTTTCATGGAGCGTCAGGGTGCTGACCACCTGGTTGGCTTCTGGCTGGAGGCTGAGAGTTTCCGCTCGGCCAGCTGGTCACGGGTCCGAGCGCACAACCTCAACTCTGTCAAACACAGCTCCTTGGCTGAACCCGTCGCCGGCTCCGAGGTGCCGGAGCTCCCCCAGCATAATTCCCACGTCCTGGACCGGAACAGCACCGGAGTCACGGCGCAGCAGGACCCTTCCGGCACGGCCGAAGGTCCCAGCAGGCAGCCTTCATCCAGGACCGGGACCCCTTCCAAAGCGCAGTCGAACATCAGCCTGCAAGATCTGTCGGACAAACTCATGAAAAGTAAGGCAGCTTAGCTCCTGATTGCATTCCTGTTCGTCCATCTTTGCGATCCTGCGTGGTGCTTTCTTCCGGCTGCCTGCTCAAGCCGTTAATCAGATTAATATTTGCTCTCGTGCTTCCTGCCTGTAAGCTTTTTGTTGACTTTATATGGATATTTTCTTAAAAAAAAAAAAATAATCCAAACTAATCCTAGTCTTGTTTTAGGTATTGAAAAAGACGCTGTTACAATCTTCACCAAGTACGTTTCTCCGGATGCTGCGAGGCCCATCCCGATCACAGAACAGACCCGAAATGATATCGTTGGTAAGATGGACTTTGTTCTTCTGCGTTAGCAAAGATAACTTATGACTTTGAGTCTGCTGCCTCAGTTTTAGTCCAGTTTCAATCACGCTTGTTGGTTTTTATCATAGTTAGTCAACCTCATCTCATTTTTTACTTAGTCCACTTTTAGTCGTCTATAAATCTAGCATTTTAGTCTTTATTTTAGTCCAAGAAAACAGAATTTTATTCATCTAGTTTTAGTCAACAAAAGTGTCAATGTATATATTTTTGTGAGCAGATTATGTTGAACATTTCAGATCTAAAACTATTTGACATAACATTTACGTCACACACAACAACAAGTGGCTACTATGGCTCCATGCTATGAGCTAGTAAGTTAGCCAGCATTAGTTAGCGGTTGGGTAAACATTATTGTTGGAACGTTATATGCATTGGATTAATATTACATTATAACTACAATTTATGTTTTGTTTTTTTTCACACTAGCCGCAGATTTGAAAGTGGACGTGTCACGACAACATCACAGTGACAGATTAGCAGAGACAAGATTTTACAAAATCATATGATTTTCGTCTCCTTTTTGTTCCTGAACTAAAATATCCAAAGATTTTAGTCAATTTTTTATTAAGTCAATTACATTTTTATCTTGTCTTCATTAGTTGACGAAAATGCATAGTAATTTAGTCCCAGTTATTGTTTATTAACTCATTCACTGCCATTGAAGACGTCAAAAATTCATTTGAACTATTTCTATTAGTTTAACTTTTTTTTTTTTCATTTTAGTTAACAAGAGTATGAAAACCTAGAAAAAAAAGATTGTAAATTTAGAACAGATGTTAGTTAACAAGTGAAGTCATGTGATTAATTACAAAAAAAATTTGACGGGCCTAATTAAAAATAAATACATAAATAAATATTAAAAATAAGGGGCGTTTAATCGTACTTAATCACATGATAATTTTATATCTGTTAAAAATGTACAATAAAAAATCAAGGTTTAAATTTTTTTCTTTTTTAATGAAATGAAAAAAAAAAAGTTAAATTAATAGAAATAGTTCACATGAATTTTTGACGTCTATAGTCGTCAATGGCAGTGAAGGATTTAATGAGGGTATTAGTCGAGTCTAGACTAGTTTTAGTCCAGCGAAAAATGTGCGTTGACAAAATCAGTTTTGTTTACACGAATCTGCTGCTGTCCTTCGTATGTTTAGCTAAGATTTGCGGTGAAGACGGCATGGTGGACCCAAATTGCTTTGTCATCGCACAGTCAGTCGTCTTCGCCATCTTAGAGCAACAGTAAGTTTCTGGTGGAGTTAATCGTCACACAACCTCGGTTATAGTTTGGTGCGCACGATTAAACTTTAACCAATTTGTCCCTAGATACTTGATTGAATTCCTGCGGAGTCATCATTTCTGTAAATACCAGATTGAAGTGTTAACGAGTGGCTCGGTGTTCCTGGCCGACATCTTGTTCTGTGAGTCGGCCCTCTTCTACTTCTCGGAGGTGAGTCGGCCCCGAAGGAGTGACGCAATGCTGGAGTCGGCCATAACATAACAACAACTTATGAAAGCAGGAATGTACATTTGTGCACTCGCAGTTATGTGGATCCGCACAACTCTAAACAACTGAAATGAGTTGCGGGAAGCAAGCAGAAATATTTTATAGTCAATTTCATGGTCATCGTGATATTCTGAGATTTAAATGTGCACAAACAATGCTAATCCGTTTTAATTTGTGTGTATAATTCTGCACCTGGAGAAATCAGGACAGCTTTAGCAATACTGGTCATTGTTGTAAAAAAAAAAGAAAAAAAGAAAAAAGAGAGAACACAAATAGACGAAACGACAAAACTCTCTGAATTTCTTGTTTCACTGACTTCATCTTTGTGATAACAGATCCCGTCTTGCGCAATGCATTGCATCACTTCCTGGTTCACTTGTTTTTTTTTCTTTTTTGCGTAACAAAACAGACGGACCATCAGAGCGCTGATCCAGTCTGTAAAGTGTAACTCACTAAATGCTGCATGTAGACCACATCATCTACGTCAGGGGTGCTCGAGTCCGGTCCTCGAGAGCCCCCATCCGGCCTGTTTTCCATGTTTCCCCTCCTGCAGCGCAGCTGAATCTAATGATCAGCTAATCAGCAAGCTTTGCAAAAGAAGCCTGATAACGATTCTGATCTCTCTCGAGGACCGAATTTCAGCACCCCTGATCTACGTACTTACTCGATCTTTCAAATTGAAGACACCGTAGCTCGTACACAACTGCCCAATGATATTTATTTTTATGACACTCTTGAAGGAGGAGTGAACCCAAAAATGTTCCTTACAATATGTTCTTTGCACCCCCATCAGTCAAACGCAGCATTCCGATTATTATCGCATTTGTGGAATATGAATTAAGCATTTTAATCCAGCCGTCTTTATCCATCTCAGGAGGCGGCCATTTTGCTGCTTGTTGTCGACTGAGAATGACATCACAGTTGATCGGGTAACGGTTCGCCTATTTCCTGAGTTTGGTTCACGTGGCCGTTCGCAAGCTCAACCGTGATTGGTCGTTAGAGCCCTGAGCACCTGTGATGTCATTTTCTGTTGACAGCAAGCGGCAAAATGGCTGCCCCCCCCTGAGATGGATATAAACGGGTGGAATTTGCCGCTTAATTTATATTCCACAAACACAATAATAATCAGAATGTCGATTTTTGACTACTTAGAACATATTGTGAAGAAAATTTTGGGGTTGACTTCCCCTGTAAGAATTATTTAGCATAGTGCCAATTAAGGGGCAATGAACGAATACACAAAAACCGTCTTCTGAAGGCTTTTTGCGAATCTACCATCGTTTGTAATGTTTCGATGACACAACGGTCAGCTCTGCACACACAAACATTCTTTGTTATGAAACGAGGGCGATCTTAAGGAAACCACACAAAGTTTCAGTGAAATGTTCAGTGCTTTTCTCTCTCTCTCTCTCTCTCTCTCTCTCTCTCTCTCTCTCTCTCTCTCTCTCTCTCTCTCTCTCTCTCTCTCTCTCTCTCTCTCTCTTTTTAATTTTGCAGTACATGGAAAAGGAGGAAGCAATGAATGTACTGCAGTTCTGGCTCGCGGCTGACAACTTTCAAAACCAACTGGCAGCTAAGAAAGGCCAGTATGATGGCCAGGAGGCCCAAAATGACGCCATGATCCTTTATGACAAGTAGGTGTCATTTAATTGCAAATGATTCATTGTAAGCAATTTAGGTTGATGACCAAAACTGATCTATTAAAGCAATTTCACTTACTCGGACTAAAAGTCGCGTGGGCTTTGTTTTATTTTTGCAACTCAAAATGAGAATTCATCTTGTTCATTTCTTAGATATTTCTCACTCCAAGCGACGAACCCGCTGGGATTTGGCGACTCGGTGCGCATGGAGATCGAGTCGAACATCTGCCGGGAGGGGGGGCCTCTTCCCGAATGTTTTACCACTCCACTTAGACAAGCCTGGACCACCATGGAGAAGGTACAGGCCAAGTTTGCTGTGTTATTAACTCATTTGCTCCCAAAAACGCATTTATACCATTTTTTTGTGCTTTTTTATGCTAGAGCGGTTGAAGAAATGGTAGTTATTACACAAACGGCCAGCAGGTGGCAGGGCCATGTTGTTCTTAATAGATTTGTGAATAATGATGAAACTTGGCTATATTCTAATGCTAATTGCTGCAAAACAGAAACGGATAGAAATATACTTTTTTTTTTTTTCCTGATGAAAGAAGACACTCTAATCTTTCTTTTGGTAGGTTCCATGTTCTTATAGCAATAGAACACAATATTCTGTGGGCCTTGCAAAATCAGTCCAAATCCAGTAAAACATTTTTCACGGAAGCAACCCCCTTTGCTCCCGTGAAAATGTCTGGGAGTGAATGAGTTAATATGGCTCCTTGTATACTTTCACTATCTATGGAACGTCCAGGCACGACATCCATTGTTTAAAAACAAAAAAACTGTTCTTGTGTTCAGGTGTACATGCCAGGCTTCTTGTCTAGTAACCTTTACTACAAATATCTGAGCGACCTCCTCAATTCGGTGCGGGCCGACGAGTTTGTGAACGTCAACACTCCGGGTCAGGGCGGGCCGGCGGACAACGAGCGCTCGAGTTCAAGCGCCGGCGAGGCCTCTCTGATGCAGGTGACCCCCCCGACCCTCCCTCATGTCCTCGAGCAACTTTTACGTGACATTTAGAAAACGGTTAATGCCAAAGAGCAATAAGCGTTTCAGGAGAGATAAATCCAATGTTACTTGTGTGCATATTTTGAACATGGCATTTTCGTGACAGTCCGGTGCCAAAAAGGCAGTCATAAAGATCCTGAAAAACTTCGATGAGGCCATAACGGTGGACGTCGCCAGCCTTGACCCGGAATCTTTGTACCAGCGGCCATATGCTGGGTGAGTGGTGTCGCTTGAATGCTGTCATTATTAGTGCACACATTGCTTATCTCCTTACCTCCTATTTTCCTTTCCATAGTTCCAATAAGCTCATGCAATGCCACCATTTCACTATTTAAGCCACGTGGATCCTGACCTGTACAGTAGAAATTAGGGGTGTGAATTGCCTAGTACCTGGCGATTCGATTCGTAGGTCACGATTCGATTCGATACCGATTAATCCCGATACGAAGCTATAAATTGATTATTGCGATTTTTAAAAAATATATATATTTTTTTTTTACTCAAATTTAGAAAATACTCATTTGTAAACTTGTACATGTATACTGAAAGATTTGTATGAAAATGTATTTATTGATCTGAAAATTCCGGCTTATAACTGAGCCACTGCATTTAACAAACAGGTTGCCGTCTGTTTCATGTTTGAACAGCACTGAAATTAAAATATTAAGGCTTAATGTTCCATTAATATAACATTCTTCCATGCTTAATGTGTGAATCCTAACCCTAAGTAAGACGTTTTTGTTGAATATTCCCCTAAAAAATTGATGTTTAAAAATCGATTCGGCCGCATATCAAAATTGATTCGAGAATTGATCGATTTTTTTCTAACACCCCTAGTAGAAATATTTGAATGGAAATTGAAACCACTTTGAATCATTTCAAAACTATCCATATTTTATGTATTTTTTCTAGAAGTGACACCCCAAAAGTAATAATTTCTTAAATTACTGCGTCGAGCCTTTTTGTCATTCCAAAATGTTGATGTATGCTTCGGTTCAGTGGAATGCTGAAAAGTTAGGTTTAGCGTTCTAATGGACACCTGAACTTGATTTTGGGTCAAAATGTACAGGTTAAAGGAAGAAATTGTCATTTGTAAATGGTAATATCAATTTGTAGTTTATTCTATGAAAAAAATCACAATAACTGGATCTATCCTTTAAATCTTTTTGCTAGCACCGCTCCTTACTGTGTTTTATTGTTTTGTTTTCTCTTCAGAAAGATGACATTCGGGAGGGTGAATGAGTTGGGCCAATTTATCAGGGAGGCTGAACCAGAACCAGACGTGAAGAAATCCAAAGGTACGACGCACTCTCGGGCGACGTTACCTTCTCGTCTAACTCCTCCTTTTGTTCCCATTTAGGCTTCATGTTTTCACAAGCCATGAAGAAATGGGTGCAGGGCAACTCAAATGAGGTGAGACCACAACAAAGCGTACTCCATGTCAAATTTGTGACAAGGCATTTATTTCATGAGAATAGAACAGAAGTTAATCTTATTAAAATGTTAATTGAAGGCTCAGGAGGAAATGGCCTGGCAGATTGCTAAAATGATCGTCAACGATGTTGTGCAGTCAAACCATGACAGTCCTGTCAAGTCCACCAAGGTTTGGGTTATAAAAAAAATAAAATAATAATCTCTCATAAAGTTCCATGATAGCTGCTTAAGAAAATAATTGCTTTTGTATGTTATTTGTTTTGTCGCCGTGCAGTTATGACCCGAAGAAGACCGCCTCCTGACTATACACATGGCTTACCCTACAACAAACTGAAAGTACTGCACCTCATTGTTCCGACTCCGTAACACTATAAAAGTGCGCAAGGGTCAGTTGAAGTGAAGCCAAAGCCCTCGCATCACACGACGGCGACTCTTTCAAACTCAGTCCGGTTCTGAAAGCAACCTCGCACAAAGACCAAGCATGTCCGTCAAGACTACGACCAAACCGTTGCAGACTCGTCGTGTTGTCTCGTCTCGGACCTCCGGAGGATGTCGCACAGACTGAATTATGCTCGTTTCCTCACGACACACCTCCCCATGCCTTTTTTTTTTTATGACCATTCCTTGTTTTTAGAAGACATTTTTTCTTAAAAAACAATATAGCCAAATAAGATTTTGGGAGTGTTACCCCTTTTACACCTTTAGCCTGCTTGTCCAATTATGAACGATGTAAGATGGACATTTGGGAGAGGATCTGCAAATGACAATGAACGAGAGGAAGACCTGATACCTCCTGTGTTAAACCTTTTGGCACCTTTCAGAGCGTAGAATAAAATAACTCCGTGATGAATTCAAATGCTCCACTTGTGATGGAAAACTCCATGTTATAAATGGTATATATAGCTATACATATGTATAATGTAGACTGGTTTATCCCATATATAAATATAAATGTCAGTAATTTTTTTAAATGGTGGCCGCTGTTTATTATTATTATTATTATTATTTTTGTATGCATCTCAGAAAAAAACTGGAAACGTGCTCAATGAATTAACCAGTTTTTTGTTGTTTTTTTGGAGCCTTACTGAGGTGTGGATAAAAAGGAAGGAGTTTTGGTACCATGTACCTCTAATGTTTTTGGATATGTATGTGCACCTAATCTAAATCTATTTAAATTGTGTTTGATTTGAATACATACATGATCAAAGGTTTTGTCTTTGCTTGTTTTTATCATTCCCCCTTATAACAGATTACTACTGACGTATAATGTTTCATGGTTACCAATGTTGCACAATGAAAAATGTGCTGAATTGTTTTTCTTTTGATTGCATTATATAAGCCATAGATTGTTTTCATACAAATATTAGTACTGTCATAACTACTTAGGACTTATGTACAAATTCCATCATGAATATCTCCTGTATATACAGTGAATATAGTTAACACATTCCTGTTGTGAGAAATGAGAATGAGATCATTTAAAAACTGCCCCCCACCCCCAACCGTTAACAATTACCTTTACTTGAATCATGAAAATAGCTGTTCAGCAGTTGTCCAGGCGGGGGCAGTGTTGACCACTTTATAAATCACTAAGCAAATCCATTGATGATTTCTGACTATACCGTACCACGAACAACCAATTAATCTACTTTATCTAACGAGATGAGTGCTGCGGAAAAGCAAACACGTGGTAGCTTTTTCTCCCCCACCCAGTACAGTTCATATTATATTTTATAGCGGAGAGCTATTTTGCGCGAGTGGGTAACATAATTAATAGTGATTAGAGAACGCTTTTTTTTGTGGGAGACACCTGCTGTCAGTCAAGTTTAAATAGACAGTGTAAGGTCATACCAGAAACGGGATTTCCTTCAAAATAAAACTTAATGTTTGTGACCCAAGTCATTCAAAAAGGACCAAAATATTTGTCAATCTTCATTATTAACATTTGCCACAATAATAATAATCATTCAAAATGGATCAGCCGTATGAGAGAGAGAGAGAGATAAAGAGATAAAGAGAGAGATAAAGAGAGAGAGAGAGAGAGAGAGAGAGAGAGAGAGAGAGAGAGAGAGAGAGAGAGAGAGAGAGAGAGAGAGAGAGAGAGAGAGAGAGAGAGAGAATCCAAAATAAATGCAAAAAGTAGTACAAGCTCCTGCTATGCTTTTATTTTAAAGCTATCTTCCGGAAGTACGCTGTTTTGAAACCAAGTGTAAGTGACGCGGTCCGGGCGTAGTCTGAAATGAACGCAAAGTGCACTGTTGACTACGCGCGGGGCGGGAGGAGCAGACAGGGACGCGCAGGAGGCGGAGACCCACGGACTGTGTGTGGTGCGGTTGGCTCTGAACTTGAGCGCTCCTCTACCTGCGTGGAGGCACCACCACGGCTGCGCGCCCACTTGTGGGTGTGACAAACATTTTGTGCGCGCGGCGTGGGTCTCCTCCTCAGTTGAACACTACAAGTACATGACTTGTTTTGTTTGTTTTGTTCTGATACCATATTTTGGGGGGAGGTGGGGGTTCGCGTCCCCACTCGAGAAGCTGTTGACGCACGCGCTCAGCGTGGGACTTCCACGGCGGACTCCCGTGGATGTTTCGCAGATGTAGTGCACAGGTAGACTTTTGCGTCTGTGAGCTCCAAATGAATGTGCTCCTCCTGGGACGGAAGAAGAAAGAAAAAGAAGAAGAAGAAGAAGAAGAAGCCGGGTGTGGAGTTGGC
Organism: Leptonotus elevatus; assembly: GCF_054856555.1. Taxonomy (NCBI): domain Eukaryota; kingdom Metazoa; phylum Chordata; class Actinopteri; order Syngnathiformes; family Syngnathidae; genus Leptonotus; species Leptonotus elevatus. Next base: position 13,235,604 of record NC_141254.1, read on the forward strand.
GTGTGTATGGGCTTCGCGCCCCGCGTTGCCACCATCATGTTCAGCTGCGTGGGCTGCTTCTGGGTGCTCCTCTCCTCCGCGCTGGTCGCCGTGTGCAGTTTCAGTTTCATTTCCCCTGCGTGGATTGTGAAGGAGCAGCTGAGGACCACCAATCACCATCATCATTATCATCACAAGGAATCGGTGAGCTTCGGCTTGCTTTGGCACTGCTCCGAGTCTCTGGACCGCATGTACCGCTGCTACACCTTTGGAGGGCTGGGCAAATTTGCTGAGATTCCGTCCAGTTCGTGGCAGGTAACGCACGCACGCACACAGACAGACACCATCATCATAATCACCACATGGGTGCGCGACGAGATAGCACTATCAAAACATAGTACTAGTTTTGTATTGATTTCATAGGGCAGCAGTGATGTTAGCATGTTTACCTCACAGTACCTCGAGAGGTTCTGGGTTCTAATCTCACCTGAGCGTATTTTAATTTAGTTTTTACATTATTAATGTTAGTATTAGTTTTTGTTTTTAACTCATTCACTGCCATTGACGGCTATAGACGTCAACAATTAATTTGAACTATTTCTATTAGTTAAAAAAAAAAAAATGTTAACAAGAGTATGAACACCTATAATTTTTTTAATTGTTCATTTAGAACAGATATAAAATGTGTGATTAATTGTGAGTTAACGAGTGAAGTCATGCGATTAATTATGATTACAAATTTTAATCGCCTGACGCCCCAAATGTTTAATAATGTTTTATTTTATTTTTTTATTCATTCACTGCCATTGACGGCTATAAACATAAAAATAAATCATTTAAACTATTTCTATTAGTTAAACATTTGTTTCCACTTTTGTTAACAAAAGTATAAAAACCTATAAATGTTTTTATTGTACATTTAGAACAGATAAAAAAATTGTGATTAATGGTGAGTTAACTATTGAAATCATGCAATTAATCACAATACTTTATAAAACACACTTTAGTGTTCAATAGTTATCAAAAATGTCTGACCTTGACTCATAACAAAGTTTGGAGACGAGCGCTTATTGGTTCAAGCAGATTCTCCTGCCGACGACAGGATGATTGTTTGAACCCTTCTAGCCTCGAACTCCAAATGAAGAAGCGCGTACAAGTCAACTCCGGAGCTATGATTTATGCATGAATGTGTATTAGCATTTGAAAGGGGGATATTAATAAGCTGCTGCTCGAGTAACTGTAGTGCAAGTATTTGTCCTGTCTGATGTGGTAGAACCCGACCTCCTATTGATCTTGTATTTGTTCATGAGCTGCCATGATTAGCACCTCCGTGCTGTCTTTTAGTCCAACCTTTCCCAGCCACCGTTATGTTTTCTCAATGTCATGCCATGCAGGAGTTTAATGACTGTCCATCTGGCTCCTTCTCCTTACTGGGCTTCTGTTGCCTGAGGCGTTCACTATTCGGGTGGTTCCCGTCATCTTAAAACATATATTTAGCGAGAGAATCATATCAAGATATGTACGGAATTGTCTTTTTATTGGAAAGATGCACAACCCCGCATCTTTAATGGATGAAAAGTGCTACACAAATAAAATGTAATTTGATTCGCCTGACAAAAAATGTGAAAATAAACAGACTTGACTGGCTTTTATTCAAATGATTGGACACGTGAGACAATCACATTTTATTTGAACTCTGGGCAAAATAAAAGAGAGAGAGAGAGAGAGAGAGAGAGAGAGAGTGAATTAAAGAGATGATTGGTATTGTTTTGCATTGGCAGTAATGGACATGTACTGTTTGAGAAACGCCTCCAGTGCGCCAACCCTACCAGGCACTTGGAATGTCATTTCACCACTCAGTGAAGCAGAACAACTTGTGAAAAGAGCGCCAAGTCATTTAATGAATTTCACTTATGATTTCTTTATCTGGCTGCTTTTGTCTTGGCCTTATCAACCTTGGGAAAATAAATGTTAACAGAAGAAAGGTTGTTTCTGCCTTGTGAGACAATTGTCTACTCGGGTCAAACTGCGTTTTTCGTTTTTCAGTACTTCAGTTGAGGTATATCTCCAGATTAATGCTAGTTTTGAATTGAAAGGCCAAAACGGCAAAATTGGAGGTGTTAATTCAACACCTACAGACTTAAATGTTTTGTTTACACTAAATATAGTTAAAACAACTCTTTTAAAAGTGTTTTTTTTTTATACAAAGATGGAGTTAAAACAACTCTTTTTGTTTGAAATTTAATACTAGTCAACACTGGTTAGTACTCAATGGAAAACCATATCACAGCAATATCGGCAGTGTTAAATAAACACATACAGATTTAAATTTAACACTTCAAAAATGTCTATATTGGTCCACACTAAAAAGAGTTAAAACTACACTTTTGAAAGTTGTTTTTTCTTTTTTTTCTTTTACACTGAGATGGAGTTAAATCAACTCAGATTGTTTGAAATTTAACACTGGCCAGTGTTGATTTAACAAAACACTAGTGTGCAGTGGTAAAATATTACACCATCTAGTGTTGTGCTTTTTAACACTCAAAACGAGTTGCTTTCATTGCCACTAAAAATGCAATATTAAGTAAATATTAACTCTGAAAGAAAGTTCATTATATTGAATGGCTAACAAAAATTTGCATAAGACATTATGGGAGGAGTTATTGACACACAAAACATATTACAACACTGATAGGAATATATGAAAAGTTAGTTGTATTAAATCAATTCAATTGTGACTTCCCTTTTGCACGCTTCTTCTTCTACTCTACTCACAGTCAATCTCAGGGCACTTAGAAACAAACATTTAGCGCTAACATTAGCGTCTATGGACAATTTAGACCGAGAGTGTTCAAATAACCTCATTTACACTGCAGTTCTACAAGCTTCTGTAGCGGATGTTTTTGACTGAGCCCCCAATTGAATAAAAATTCATCAATCGCACGTGAGCAGAATGTGACGGAGCGATGGGTGGCGTAAAAACAGAAAAGATGGAGAAATGTGTTGAGGGAGGTGGCCGGAAAACCCGGACTCGCACGATGAAAACAGAATCCATCGGACTGCCATCATGAGTCGCTTCTTAAATTTACTCTAACACGTCTCCCTTCTCCCCGTGCCATTAACTCTCATGGGGAACCACTGTGGTGAAAGCCATTTGTTTGAAAGTGTGTCTGCCTGCGGGAAATCATGTTACGGGGTCGGATGCACATGTTGCGTCCCCTCGTCTCCTTGGGGAGTCTCCCGCCCCGCGCGTCGAGACAAAGACAGACTTTTCTTTACCGACGGCCTCATTCTGCTGCAGGGGCGACACTCTTTCCCAAAGTGTGACCTGTCTTGCTGAGACGAAACCAGACACTTTATCACCGAGCGGGTACCGTCATCAAAACAGATATCGACGTGCACGCCGCCTGCCGGCGGCACCATTGATTCTGTAATTAGTGAGGTCACGGGGAGTAATGGTCGAGGGGCACTGGGGGAAAAAAGCAAGCGGCTAACTTTGTGAGTGTATTTCAATCTAATTTTGTCATATATATATATATTAGGGATGTAAGGCGATTACAATTTTAATCACATTACTTCAATAGTTAACTCACAATTAATCACAAATTGTTCTAAAAACGGTTCTAAATGTACAATAAAAAAAATCCCCACATTTTCATTCACTTGTTAACATAAAAGTGGGGGAGGGGGGGAAACATGTTAAACTAATAGAAATATGGGTCCATGTTTTTAGTCATTGATACACTCATTTCTTAATAATTCATAAAATTAAGTTAAAAAGATGTACTGTACTGTAAAAAAACGAGTGTGATATTGATTTGTCGAGTGTGATATTGATTTGTGTTGAGGTCTTTTTTTTGCCACTAGATGGCATAATTGCATTTGTTAGACATTGGCGCCAGCATTTTTGTTTCATATTAAGGGCTATTTCATCTTTAACATGAAGGAACTAGTGAAATTCTGCACATTTTTAAAATTGCAAAAATACGACTTGACCCCAGTCTCCACAAATATATGCATTATTATTACATTTACTACTGCAAAATTTTTACACACACACACATATATATATATATATATATATATATATATATATATATATATAGTATGAGTGTACCCTGCAATAGGTTGTGTAAGTGTACCTAATGAAATGTCTGGTAGTGAGCTGGGCTTTGTTTCAGCTGATCCCGCAAAATGTATTCCCCCGGTAACGTTAGGCCCACCAGTCGCAGCCCAGTCGCAGCTTACTCACTGATCCATAGCCCAGCCTCGACGAGGCGCGAGGAAGCTCGCAGAAGGAACGAGAGCCGCCGGCAGGTCAGCCCGTCGTGTTTTACCGCCATTCCTTCCACCGAGTTGTTTTTCACATGGTTGATTTTGAGGCGGGCTGCACATCATCCTGCTGCTGGTGAGGCCGTGTGGCCTGGCATAGCAAAAAAATAAAATAAAAATGGGACCAAGTCTGACAGTGTTAATGTCAAGTTGGATGGAAGATTTGAGACGGAGGAAACTATTTTAGCAGCTTATGTTCTCTTTCTGGAGGATTATTCCGAACAACAAGTTTGTCAAAGTTGAGCATTCACGACCAGGATGTTGATGGATGAAAAATACACAAAAGTTTTTTTTTGGCTTGCCAAGTTACTCATGGGTGAGAAATTGGAAGTGCAGAGAAGCACGTGTCCCGATGATGGATCGAATGAGCCGTGTGGCGGTCGTCTGCATTTTATATCCATCGAGCCGAAATAGAGAGCAAATCAGTCCCGCTGAGCAGAAGAAGGATTTATGATGTGCCCTGATAGATTGATGTTACTTGTAAAGGTATGATTGTTTTCTCCTGCTTTGCTCATTTCACCGGTGCACCTTTGAAAGTCATTGATGGTATAAAGTGGGATGATGTTTACCGGCAGATCTCGAATGTTTAAAGTATTCTAGGATTGTGTTTTTTTTTTCTTCTCCTCCTCAATATTGTGGAACTGCCAATTTGGAGTCAACTTTTTTGACTGGCAAACTTGTTGGAATGTACAGTGGGACGTCGACACTTTTCAAGTTACAAACAACATTTTGGTTGAAAATATGCCTCTGGTTTACGTACATGTTTCGTTATGCAAACCGTCTCAGCGTGGGTGAGCGGACGTATCAAACTGAGCATCATTTAACCATCATTGGTTCAGTGCGTAACTCTTTGCCATAGTTGTGCAGATTATTTTTTATTTTTTTACTCTTAAGACTGATTAAAGATCGTAAACCTCAAAACTAGGGATGTGCAATTCATCAAAATTAAATTACAATTTCAATTATTACACTCCACAATTACAAAATTGGCATAATCATAAACAAACATAAAATATTATTAATACTAATTTTGATTTGTTTAAATTGATATATTTGCACTTTTTTTTATGACTAATTTAATAAATTTTGTTTGGTCCAAAGGGAACTTATATAATTATAGTGTTTCAAATAATTTTATTTGCCTTAATGTTTTTAAATGTTCAAACATTTTCTTGATTTGTACCAAAAAATATTTCAATTTATTACCAAAATAATCGTGATTATTATTTTTTCTATAATCGAGCAGCCATACCCAAAACACCCCCAAAATGACAGCGGCTGCCTAAATGTCATTAACTTTAAATTATAATAATTTAAATTTAACAAATTTCCCTGGATCGTTTAAAAAATATATAAAAAATTAATAAAAAATAGACAGACAAAAGGAAAACATGAATAAGATTGTTATTTTGGAAGGAGCTGTTGTCCTTCTCCCCTCACGTAAAACTAAAGCACAATAAGCACTTGTTTGTTTAGTGTGTGATGATTTCTGTATAGTGATTAAGTATATTTTCGCTTGTTTTAAACGTATTTATTTTCAACCACACATCAATTAAAATTAGGATGTATATCATAAAATGTAATTTGGGGGCTGGAACGGATTAATTCAATTTCCATTCATTTCAATGGAAAAAGTGACCTCGATTTAAGAACGTACCAACTTACAAATGAGGTCACAGAACCAATTAAGTTTGTAAGTTGAGGTACCACTGTATTTGCAAAACATAATATAAACTATTATAATAAAATAAACTATTATAATAAATCCATAAAAATTACAAATAAACAATTATTACTTACTTAATCTTTGAATATATAGGCATAATGTAGGCCAAATGCTAAAAATGTTACATGTTTTATTTAATTGCGTATGCTTAAGTTAGTACTTTATGGGGGAAAATACTGTTAGCATTTAGCCTAAAAGTATGTTCAAATGTATTTGCAAGTGCGTTCGAACATATTTTCAAATCCGTTCAAACGAGGTTGATGACTGCATCACAAATTTCTTTATTTTGGGCAGTGATATTGGCGACCTCTGATCAGCGCTTTGCTGTTGGACACAATTTACTGTCTTTCCTGGTAGGGGGGCAGCGCAAGGGCATCGGAGTGGCCCTCCCCTCACAAATAACTGCTGAGTCAGCGCGCTTTGGAAGGCCGCCTTCCATTCGTTAAGCAGCCTGTCACTTCTACTGCCTTCACGTTGGATCCTGCGGGTAGTTTATGTATTGATTTAACAGGGAGCCGTCCTCCCTGCTTTCGAAGATAAATGATAGCTCACGCTGCTTGTTGCATACAAGTCGTGTGTGTGTGTGCGTGTGTGTCTGTGTGTGGGAATGGTCCCAGATTAAACATCTTAAAATGACATGGTAAACAATTTACAACTTTAATTTGGTAAATCTATATCCACTTTCCATCATGATGTGACACACTGTGGAGAGAACCCCCCCCCCCCCCCCCGCCCACCCCTAACGATGCTGCTTAGAGGAGATTCTACGTCTACTGATGACTGTGGACTCTAGTTCGTTTCTCACGAATCCTGCAGGATCAAACTGTAAAGCTCCTGGGATGCTGCCAAGCTCCCGAGTAAAACTCCTCCGTCCAATCCCACAGTGAGCAGTGTGGCTTCACGATAAATCCGCAAGTCCCATGCGTCCCCGCTTTCAAAATTCTATGGGGACATTTTGCTGGATTTCAACTTTGAGGCATCCTTGGACGGTCTTTGGTCGGAAAAGTCGAGATTGGTACGGACAATATTTGCAAGAGTTTGTCTGCAAATGGTCAATGCTGAGAATCAAGAACTACTTTTTTCTTCTGCCGCTTTTCAATAAATAGCATTTCAGAGAGAGAGAGGGAGGGAGGGAGACAGAGAGGGGGGTAGGGAGAGAGAAAGAGAGAGAATAGGGAGAGAGAAAGAGAGATAATGGAGAGAGAGAAAGAGAGAGAGTGAAGAGCGAGAGTGGAGAGATAACGAGAGAGAGAGAGAGCGAGAGAGAGAGAGAGCGAGAATGGACAGAGAAAATGGAGAGAGAGAGGAAGAGAGAGAGCAAGAGAGTGAGAGAGAGATAGAAAGAGCAAGTGGGCGAGAGAGTATGAGCAAGAGAGAAAGAGAGAGAATGGAGAGAGAAAGAGAGAGAATGGAGAGAGAGAAAGATTGATAAGAGAGAGAGGGTGGAGAGCGAGAGTGGAGAGATGAAGAGAGAGAGCGAGAGAGAGAAAGAGAGAAAATGGAGAGAGAGAGAGCAAGAGAGAGAGAGAGAGCGAGTGGGCGAGAGAGAAAGAGAGAGAAAGAGAGAGAGAGAGAGAGAATGGTGAGAGAAAATAGAGAAAGGGAGGAAGAGAAAGAGAGCAAGAGCGTGAGAGAGAGAGAGAGAATGAAGAGAGAGAGTGGAGAGAGAGAGAGGAAGAGAAAGAGAGCAAGAGAGAGAGCAAGAGAGAATTGAGTGAGAAAGAATGGAGAGAGAGAAAATGGAGAGAGAGAGAGAGAGAGAGAGAGAGAGATTTAGCTGTTCACAGTAGGCACCCCTGTCAGCTTCTGGCCAATAGTTTTCAGAGTGGATTCCGGTTCGAATTTCCCGCCCACTGTCTGCGGATGTGATTTCACGTGCGCATTGTGTACGTCATGAAGAAGGTTGAGTGCAGTTTCATTTTCCGGCCACAGGTGGCAGCAGCGCTTCGAAATGGCATTTTCTGCGTTCAGCAGCTTCAATTTGAGTTATTTTGAGGGAACAATATATTTACATAGTTTCAAAGTGTCATGTCTTCAGTGGCATGACGTCCCTTGAGAAAGTCTGTCTCAGGCATTTTACAGCAAATTCCTACATCGAGCATAAACTGAGGAGGAACGTGACCAATCCTTTGTTTGGAAAAGCTTATTCAAAATGACATTTACCACAATTATTTTTCATTAGCTGTCCCAAAATGTCTCCAGTTGCAAATGAAATCAATTCAGTCGAACCATTAAAGGTTAAGCACAAGTTAAAATCCCTTTCAACCTTAGTCATTCAAAGTGATTCGTTTTTTGTTTTTTTTATTAGCGACCCTGCTGTGTGACGACACATTGTCGCCATGTCAAATGAAAGTGATCATCTTGTTTAGGTACACTTAAATCATTCGTACCCGGAGGCTTTGCTGGTCAAACTCCTTAACATGCAAGCGGCTGCTCTTCATCAAAGTGATGCAAATATGAGCTCAAGCCGGTAATGCGCCCTTGCTCGATAACATCCACAAAGAGGAGTTCCGATCGTATTTTTTTCTCGGGCAAAGATGAAAGAAGTCTTAAATGAGCTACTGTACATGTGACGCCTTGCATTTGACATGTTCATTCTGCGGGGGGTCGGGGAGTTTGCTGCGTTCTGCGTGACGCGGGTCGACCTTACTTGCTGGTGAAATGAAGCAAAGTAGGAGGAAGCACATATAGCTTTTTTTTGCTACTTGCTGTGGCGCACTATGCATGAATTATGAAATGTGCACTCAGGCCCGGTGCTGGTGCGGATCATGCATACATTTAACAGCGCGCAGTGCGAGCTTTTGAGGGTGTTGAGGGGCTTGAAGAGCAGCTTTCAGCAAAAACCCTTCGCTCTCTGACGCGCGGCGAGGCGGGGCCGGACGCTCGAGTGCCCTTCTATAGTTCAACCGCCTAAAGATCTGCGACAAAAAAGGGAAAATCTGCAAATTCCATCACCTCGCGCCAACTGTCCAGTATTTTTGAAACTCTTCAGAATGTGCCATTTGCTGATGGGATATTCAGAACACCAGACGCCTGTGAAAAAGTGGACTCAATCATCCCAAATGTCGTTAGCCGTGTCAGTCTTAGATTACTTGAGCAATTAGCATGGTTGCTCTGTGTTTCTTTAACTTGTGAATCTCAGATTAGTTTAGCAATTAGCATGGTTGCTCTGTGTTTCTTTTAATTGTGAGTGTTAGATTAGTTTAGCATAGCATGGTTGCTCTGTGTTTGTTTTACTTGTTAGTCTTAGATTAGTTTAGCAATTAGCATGGTTGCTATGTGTTTCTTTTACTTGTTAGTCTTAGATTAGTTTAGCAATTAGCATCGTTGCTCTGTGTTTGTTTTAATTGTGAGTGTTAGATTAGTTTAGCAATTAGCATGGTTGCTATGTGTTTCTTTTTCTTGTAAATCTTAGATTATTTTAGAAATTAGCTTGGTTGCTCTGTGTTTCTTTTAATTGTGAGTTTTAGATTAGTTTAGCATAGCATGGTTGCTCTGTGTTTCTTTTACTTGTAAATCTTAGATTATTTTAGAAATTAGCTTGGTTGCTCTGTGTTTCTTTTTCTTGTAAATCTTAGATTATTTTAGAAATTAGCATGGTTGCTCTGTGTTTCTTTTAATTGTAAGTCTCAGATTAGTTTAGCAATTAGCATGGTTGCTCTGTGTTTCTTTTCCCCGTGAGAACAGACGTGTATCTTATTCGTTCCCACAGAGGTGATATAATTACAGACATGGGAGTGACTCCGCAACGTGTTAAGCCATAGCAGTAGCGAGCTGAAGCTCGTCGCTACCTGTAGCAAGCTGGTGTGGCGTAATAGCATGGAGCTACTCGACCTCCACCTCAACGCGCGTACATCCAGCCCTAGTAAAGCTTTTTGGGACCAACTATGCGGTTGATTCTCAGTTTTGTAATTTATTGTGTTTTAATGCGGCTCAAAATGCTAATTTTGCCTTAAAAACGGCAAGTTTATTGTTCAAAGAAAATGACAGACGTCTTTTTCTGCTCGTGTAAACTTTCTTATTATTATTGTCAAATATGTTCTGTTTATTAATGCCATTTAGGAGATTCTGAATCTGATTGATCCTAAAGGTGACTTGCATGCAGTCACAAGAAGGAGTCATGCCGCCTTTCAACTCATTTCCTGGTTTCTGGGTCATTTCAGTCTGTGGTGGTAATTAGTATACTGTCCTTTCCCAGAGCAGTTTTTGGGGTGTGCTGTTCCAAGTTTGAAAACTAATGTTATGCAAAATGAGGAGATGCATCAAACATCCCCACACTTAGTTAAATCTTACAAAACATGTCTTTTAAGCCGTTGCTGGCTACTAAATTATGGTAGTGATAGATTTCTTTTGATCCCTTCTTCTACTTTTTGACGTTGTTGCTTCCCATTTCTTGTCGGTGTGAAGGTAAACTACGTCTGAATGTGTTTGTTCCCCACTCTGAGCCTGCACGGCATGCGCAGTAGACAAAATGGATGAATGGATTCACAATCACAGTTTGATTACAGACAACAGGACTAAGTGCACTTGAACGTCAACCAGCGTCCGCTCGATGCGCAATACGTGGGCCGTCGTGTTGTTCTGCTTAACATAAAAGAAGACAAAGAAAAGGGCGAAGCGCTCCTCCCAGCCTCTCCCTCACATCTTCACCGTATTTCTTCGACACTCGCGTCTCATCTCACAGTTCTCTCCCCTTTGCTTCTCCTTCGGGGTGGGTAATGTTTGATGTGAACAGATGTGACGCTTCAAACCAGTTTTGCTATTCTGATTGTTTAGATGCCAAACGGGGGCATTTGCTGTAATGAGCAAACGTGCTAACCGGTGTTTTTCTTTTAGTCTCAATTTTACCCTTTAATATCTCATTATTTGCCATTCATTTCTTATGAAGCGCGAGAATACAATTGCTGAGTCCTTTTGAGAGAAGAGAGAAAGAAAGAAGTTTGCCCGAGGTTGCGCTCTTTCGAGTACCCACCAGCAGCCGATCTCAATCTCTGAGGTTGTCATCATTAAATCGGGCCAGGAGGGATCCCGCACATTTCAATCCGGTTATATGATCCTCTCATCTAGTCTGATCCCGCCTTTGTGATCTATAATAAAGGAGGTGAGGGGGAGAAGAATCAGAAGTTTCTGGACCTGATCGTTCTTTAAAAAAAAAAAATTCAACCCTACTTTCCCACACATCAACACAGCACCTCCCCATCACTTCTCCAAAAGATAATAAAAAAACATGATCAGATGTTTTTTTATTATCTTTTGATGGACACAAGTTAACTTGTGAAGTCATGTGATTAATTATGATGAAAAAAGTTTAATCGCCTGACGCCCCTAATTTTTAATAATGTTTTTTTTTGTAAATAAATAAATAATAATTGTATTTTTTTTTAATAATCTTTTTTTTTTATATATATATATATATATATAAAGAAAAGATTATTAAAAAATTAGGGGTGTCAGGCAATAAATTATTTTAATCGTAATTAATCGCATGACTTCACGAGTTAACTCACGATTAATCACAAATTTTATATCGCTTTGACGGTTTACTGTGGTTTTCAAAGTTAAGTTTCCAATAACAATACATGTAATAATAACATTGGCTGTCGCCTGTAATGAGCTCTTCTCTTTTTTTGAGGCGACGTCTAAGATGGGTTGCTTGCAGAGTTGAGTAAATGCAGTTAATTGCCTCCAATTGAACCTTTACGCACAGAGGAGGAGGCGGGAGGGAGAAAGACGAAAGAAACACCGCAAACACTGATTGCGTTGATTCATATGCAGGTGCCAGTGGGTACCAGTTAGCCCTAAGGACAAACGAGAGATGCAGTGACTTACTAAAAATAATCAAAAATAGAAGAAGAATGTTAATAATATATATTTTTTAAGTTAACTGGGTCCACATTTCTTCTATACCACATATTCTATAGTTTGTTTAAAAAAATCAAATGGGGGAGAATGCTGTTTTTATTGACCCAAATATATTCTGCAGTTTTTTTTTTTGAAGTGGAAAAAAAGGACGTGATTAGTTTCGCAAACAAGATCAAACATTCACAGTTGCTGACAAAACATTTGTAAGTGAAGTCATGCAGTTAGCGGGGGCCAAACCTGGCACTTGCTACCCCCCCCCCCCCCCCCCCCGCTCTGAAAGTCTGTCAAGACCCAGACTCTGTGTGAGGCGAACGTGCGTTTGCGTGTGTGCGTGTGTGTGGGCAAAGTGCTTCTGAAAGTCACATCCTATCTCCCGCCTGCCCCTCAGGTCCAAACGGACACTCCATCCACTTGTCAGGTGATTAATCTTCACTTCCCGATCTCCCTCATATCCTCTCCATCCTGTATTCTAGTCAGTGTGCACACACGGGCTGGCGAGACGTTTGCAGGCCGGTCACACACACACACACACACACACACATGCAAACACACAATTTAATACCACTCCCGTCCAAGAAAGCGTTTACATTATTCAGGATGTAATCAAAGGATGAGGGCTGCTTTTTGTATGAACTCATTCACTCTCAGCAATTTTCATCGAAGCAACCCCCTTCGCTCCCGGCTGTTTTACTGTATTTTGACCGATTTTGCAAGGCCCACAGAACATTGTGTTCTGTTGCTATAAAAACATGGAACCTAGCAAAAGAAAGATTAGAGTCTCTTCTTTCATCAGGAAAAAAAGTATTTTTTTGTATCTGTTTCTTCATTATTCACAAACCTGTTGAAAACACTGGGGAAAAGAGCTTGTTGCAACATGGCTGATCTCTTATCCTCTGCTGCCAGTTTTTTTTTTTTTTTTACCAATAATTACCATTTCTTTAAGCCACCTATTAATGTCAGAAGCTCCTTCAAAGCCTTCTGTATGCTCTTGCATAATAAAAAAAACAGAACATAACGTGTAAATACGTTTTTGGGAGTGAAGGACAAAGTATTAAAAAACGCGTTTACACGTTTTTGGGTTTGAATGAGTTAATGCTCTCAGTTGCGTGAGACTGAGTTAACAAGCAAAAGAGTCGGGGCAAAAGCACCATTGGTAGTTTTGAAAAGCTGCAACATAGTGCTAATGGGCTTCGAGAGAGTGAATTGACTCGGGTCCCTGCTGAGTGCGAAATAGACGACGGACATATACACACTCAAAAGCATGGAGCAATGCGGTGAAGTTGTCACGCCTGCTTATAAACACATCTGCGATAATGTCACTCCCCTCTTGTCCTCCCTTAAGGCGAGTCATTAAAACCCGTGCGTATTTCTCTTAAGCGCATCATCGGCCAGCTCCTCACTTTGGCAATGAAGGCAAGCTCCGCTTTCCACTAGAACAATCAAGGTTCAGAACGACTGTTTAATGACATCGAGCAAGTCCCCATCGAGGACACAATTAAATTTCATTGGACGCCGTGTCTTCCTTGATGTAATCTGAAATCTAAGAGTCCCCCTCTGACGGTCCTTTTATTACTCAGAGCGGCTAGATAGCGCGTTTGTGCGCAGTTATTAGTCTCCAGCACGTTCATGATGCGTTTATTGCAGTAAAGCAATTAAGTTTGTTCTTCAGTTGTTTTCACGGCGTTTTAATGTTTATGCGAGGCGGGGTAAGCGACAGCGGTTATTGTCTTAAAGGTTTACTTCCCGAGGAAGATTAGTCTGCATGTTCAAATTTTTGCCACTGTGTAATTTTCCTCTGGTTCGGCTCACTTGCTTTGCACTGGAGCTCCAGCTGGTTCAGGGTTGCTCCCAGTTATCCGCACATAATTACAACCTACTCGGGGAGCATTTCACACAATTGAACTCGCTCAGCTCACGGTCGCAGCAAGGTTTCTTAGAATGGCTGTGAGTAAACGCGTTAATGAGTTTGTTTTATTACCACAGAGGCACACATGTAGGTTATAAATTAAGGGCAGGCATTAATTAAAATGCAGGTTTGTTTTTGTGTGAAAATGATTGAAGTGGGCTTTTGATCTCTGTGGCTTTTCATTTAAATGACTGACAATGCAATGGTGAATATACAAAAAAAAAAAAAAAATGATTTCAAACACAGAAAAGATGTTACTTTATTGTAATCTTTTATGGGTTTTTTTTCAAAATCAGCACCACCAAATCCGAAACAAGATCCCGGATACAAGCAGCCGAAATAGAGATAGGGTGAGAAGCTCGGTCATCGAGCCGCTACTCCTCCGCGTTGAGAGGTACAAATTGAGGTGGCTCGGGCATCTGGTTCGGATGCCTCCCGGACGCCTACCTGGAGAGGCCCCGGGGACGACCCAGGACACGCTGGAGAGACTACGTCTCTCAGCTGGTCTGGGAACGCCTTGGGATCCCGTCGGAGGAGCTGGCTGAAGTGGCTGGGGAGAGGGAAGTCTGGGCTTCCCTGCTAAAGCTGCTGCCCTCGCGACCCGACCCCGGATAAGCGGTAGATAATGGATGGATGGATTTTTTTTCATGTAGGTGGCTACAGATACATATATTTACAGTGGTCCCTCACCACTTCGTCATTCACGAATTTTTATTTGGGTCCATTTATGCTTCCATTTTTGTCCTTTTGTGTAATATTTGAGTAAATAATTTTTCTTTCATTCAACACAATCTATTGCATTTTTAAACAAAATATAGAATATTTGGTAAATCAGGAAACGTGTTTCATGATAAGTTAAAAAAATAAAATCGTCTTTTAATTCTTCTTAGCAAGTCAGTGTCCCTTCACTGGTGAGCTGGCACCCCCATCCTAGAGGTAGAAAAACAAGTTAATTGAAGGCAATTAACCTTAACAACGTCGTAAGAAGAGCTCATTAAGGTGCCAGACAATATTAGGGGTTATTAAAGGAAAAAATTATTATTTTTTTAATCAACCTCTGTTTCGCGAAAATTCACCTATCGCGGCTGGGCATAGAACGTATTACCCGCAAAAATTTTGTTAACACTGTATGTAGCTTTATTTGGTGTGGGGTTACGGATCCAAGGATACTGTGCATATGTACAATACTTGATATTGTAAAAACTAGCGATTGGCGAGTGCCGATACCAGGTCTGTTTTCATGATATCGGTACTAATGAAGTGGGTGGACGTTTTATGATCCGGAACCACAAATTTGAAATTTGAAAAATTGAAAATTGTTGGAGGGGAAATTTTATGTATCAAATGTATAATGATATCGGCACTTGGTATCGGTGACTACTAAGAGCTGAGTCCTCATACTGGTATTAATCTGAAAAACAAAACAAAACAAAACAAATGGTATCGAACATACCTAGTAAAAATGCTCCACACTGATACCACATGACCAGCTTTAATTTGCTAACTGTAATGGCATTATCAACTATCGGTACTCGGTATCAGCGAGTAGGGATACCGATACCACTAGTACATAAAATTCCACAAATATACAATGACATCTAATAAAAAAAAAAACTGTATATCCCAATATCGCATTTTTCTTTAAAATTGTATGAAATTAATCGCAATTTTCTATTTTCTAGTTCCCGATTGTAAAATGGCCACAAGAGGGCGGCCGATATTGTCATCGCAAGCACCGATACCAATACCTTCAAATAAGGCTAAAAAGGTATTGGATAGCCTCAATCAAGACTTAGGCTACTGTTTTTAATGGCTCTTTTTATTTATTTATTGGTAAGAGCATTCTTTAAATGACAAGGGGAAAAAAACCTACAAATGTAATGTAAAATTTACAGTAATATATTTACTCCCCTCACCAAATGACCAATTAGCGTTTTCACACTCAATTTCATTAAAACATCATAACGTGGCATACATTCCTTTTAATGGAAGTACAGCTCCTATAATTGGATGTTGCTGTCTTCCACCCTATTTCATCTCCATTTGCCCAGACGAGACATGATTGATGCTTTAATGTACGTGTGTGTCACTGTGCATTGTAGGCTGCTGGGAGAAGGAAGACATTCCTGTGCATACATGAATATCATTGAAGTGTAAAAAGGCAGCAGAATAAAAGAGCGCAGAAGATAACGGCTCTTTTTGCGAGCGTGCGGTTTCATCAGTTCTTAACTTTATTCAATTGCCTGCATTGGAACAAGAGAGACAAAAGCGAGACAAAACACAAGCTGGTGATTACGGCTTTTACCTGCTATATGGTTTGTTGCCCCCCCTGTCTCTTTCTAGTTAATTAGCATGATTGCTTTGCAACACAATACATAAATGAACTTTGCTAGAAAAAAGCATTTAAGCATCGTTTTTTTCCACCGTGGATTGTCGATTGGGAATATTGAGAGAAGGTTCCACATCCTTGTTTTTTGCTAGCATGCAGGCAGAGCTATGAGCGTGTGATGTTTAACTCATTCACTGCCATTGACGGCTATATACGTCAAAAATTATTTTCAACTATTTCTATTAGTTAAAATTTTCCCCCCACTTTTGTTAACAAGAGTATGAAAACCTAGGGGGGGGGGGGATATTGTACATTTAGAGCAGATATCAAATTTGTGATTAATCATGAGTTAACTAGTGAAGTCATGCGATTAATTAAGATAAAAATAAATAATCGCCAGATAACCCTAATTTAAAAAAAACTTTCTTTTTAAAAAAAGAAAAGAAAAGATTATAACAAAAAAATTAAAATTATTTTTTTTTTTTTAAAGAAGACGAAGAAAAGATTATTAAAAATTTGAGGCGTCAGGCGATTATTTTTTTTCGTAATTAATCACATGACTTCACTAGTTAACTCATGATTAATATTTTTTTTTATATCTGTTCTAATATAATAACTACAATTATTTTTAACTCATTCACTGCCATTGACGACTATAGACGTAAAAAATTCATGTGAACTATTTCTATTAGTTAAATTTTTTTTTATTTTCATTTAATTTTTTATGAAAACGTAGAATTTTTTTATTGTACATTTATAAGAGATATAAAATTATCATGCGATTAATTATGATTAAACGGCCCTTATTTTTAATATATATTTTTATAATTAGGCCCGTCAGGCAATTACAATTTTTAATTGTAATTAACCACATGACTTCCCTAGTTAACTCACGATTAATCACAAATTGTATATCTGTTCTAAATGTACAATATTTTTTCCTAGGTTTTCATACTCTTGTTAACAAGAGTGGAAACAATTTTAAATTAATAGAAATAGTTAAAAATAATTTTTGACGTCTATAGCCGTCAATGGCAGTGAATGAGTTAATATGTGGGGGGGGGGGGGAAATCAATCAAAGCTCTAAACCTGTGCTGGTGATGTGACAGACATGAGCAAAGCGAGGTTGAAAGCAGAGTGACTTTCTCGCTTGCAAGTTGATTTAATTTGGCACAGGAGCAGACGGGAGTGTTAGCGAAGGGCTGTGACGCTGTTGGCATTCTTTTGACCTTTATTTGTCGTCGTAGGCTAAACGTGTTAGATTTACACCATGGCCTCATGCCTTATGGAACAATGTTTACATCAGGGTAACACATCCGCTACTGGGTGCGTAAAGTAACACAAGGGCACCTTCATCATAGCAGACAATGATGGAGACGAAAATGGAGGCAAGATGTTCAGAAACACCCACGGGTATCGGTCATTCACTACCGATTGCAAATTAAAGGAAAATAATTCAGCTGTTATTTTGTTTGCACACGACAATTGAAAAAAATAAGACCAATAAATAAACATATGAACTGTAATAGTTTTCTGCTGTGTCTCACCCCAACCTTATGACTGTTACCTTAAAAGAGTTTGAAAAGTCTGGAGTTTTCAAAGTTGGAAATTTTACATGGGAATTAATAGTATTGTGTGACATTCTGATGAATATTGCGTTTTATAAATGAAGCAGAAAAATCGACCCATTTTTATCCGTCTCAGGGGGGCGGCCATTTTGCCACTTGCTGTCGACTGGAAATGACATCACAGTGCCTATAAGGGCTCAGGTAACAACCAATAATGGCTGAGTTTGTGACTGTCACATGACCAAACACAGAAAACAGGCGAGCTGTGATTGGTTGTTACCTGAGCCCTGAGCAACTGTGATGTCATTTTTTATTTTCTCTTGACATTGTAATTAACTCGAACTGATGTTACAGTGCTTCCTCGGTCTGTTTCCTTCCTTTTTTGCTTGCAGCGAGTGTGTGATTAAGCGCCGGTATAATGAGTAGGAGCAGCACCCTGTTGTTTGGCCACCGAGAGCAGTTTTCAAACCGAGACAGCCATTAACCTGCCGTATTTCTCAACAGGGTTCGACCCAAACTAAATTGGCTGTCGCTAGGTTCACTTTTTCCCCCCTCACGTGATTAAAATTGCTTTTACGTGTGTTTGTTTCTTCAGACCAGCGCAGTACTGTGCTCGGGAGGGTGCGCCCTGCTGGCTGTCAGCTCCCTGTTGGCCATCATCACCATCTTCCTGCCCAGTGGAGGATGCGAGAGGAGGATCTGCACCTTGGCCGGATATATGCAGATGGCTGCAGGTCAGCACACGCTCAAATACACCTTTCGGAAAGAGGAATTAATAAATATAATGGAACAACAACAGCAGAAGTAAAGGAGCGACCGGAGGGGAGCTGCTGCTAAGCAACCGGCTTGTTCAAGTGAGGCCCAGGCAGATTTAGAGGCTGATGTAAAAAAAAAAGCCAATTACACCTCCTTGAGATCGGGTCGTTGGTTCAGGGCCGCGTGTGACTATTCTTTCGCCGCTGCTTTCATTCATGATGAGGAAGGGTTGCGTTCACAAAACATCATCTTATTGCCTTCAACAACTAACCCCTTTTCGTGGCTTTCCGTCTACTATACTTACTGTATGCTAATTGTGTCCTAGCAAACTAGCTAAGCTAGCTAGCTACAAATGAGTGCACTAAACTAACACTTTATATTTCCATTACCGCAAAGTTGCATAATATTGATTTAAAATTATTTTGAGATCATATTTTGTTGTATATTTACGATTAAAACGCTAATTTTGACAATTATAAACCTTTATAGGGAGGCTTAATTCACCCACTTTGTGGATTTTCGCTATTTCTAGCAGGATTTGATCCAGATTGTACTGCATATTATCAACCGAATCCCTGCTTGTGGTACTATTTACTAATCAGAGACCGTTTTTTTTTTTTTTATGAAGGTTGAATATTTATTGAATAGAATGTAGCTGTTACATCACATGGTTGCCGCAGTGTTTTCAAATCTCCCAAAGCTCATTCACATCAGCGTCGCTATGGGAAGGTGAGAAGAAGTTTGTGACCAAGTAAGAGACTCTTGAGATTGACGGGTTCAATTCTTGTTCATGTTGATAACACGACACAAAGATGGAAACGGTACGAACATTTATTATCTTGATTATTTACCAAAATAGTTACGGATCTGGTTATCGGTTCTGGATCCTAGAAGTGCAAAGCTTTGTGCGCTTGCCTCATATGTATGAAATGTAGTGGGATTGAAAGGTTATAGTTAACTGTCTGAAGCTCTGTTATCACACTAGTAGCAAAGGTCATTGTTGCACTTTACGATGATGTAAGACAGTAAACGATGGTTGGCCAGTGCTGACATGTCGGAGGAGATTTAAAAGATGCATGTAGAGCAAAACAAAGCATTGTTACCGTCTGTTGGCTTTCTCATGAGTTCCACAGCAGGAATGGCGCAGAAAGCTAGCATCACTGACCTTGTAATTAAAGTGTTAGCCGCCTTTAATGTTGTACTTCTAACGCACGTCAGACATTTCAATGCGTCCTCACATGGAACACATGAACCCAAGGTGCGATGATGTCGCCCAGGCCTTTATGGAGGTCCGGAGAGGGGAAAAAAAGGTGAACTTCCTCACCCTGCACTTGATGGAAGGATGCTCCTCCTCTCCACTAGTTCAAATGTGCGCCTCCCATCAATGTTTTATGCTCCAAGTGAGTGAGGCAGGACACTGCTGTGTGCTAAAGCAAGAACATTTCGCCTTTCATGTATATTTTATAGGCCTGCTCTTTTTTTAGTGGTCAGGAACCGTTGCATTGGATGCTTATACGGCACGTGTACCGCTTTTTGTACAAACTTAACGGTGAGCAGACCTACTGAGAACATTTTGGCCGTCACAGTGCGGTTTGTTAATTAAGTATTTTAATTACATCATCATGATCATATTGACAATTCCTATTTTCTAAGCAATTACTTTTTGTTCAAAATCCAACCAAATACTCATAAGCTCTTTTTCTCCAAGCCTTCTCTGCCTGTTGTTTATTTATTTTTATTGATATGGCTGCTGACTTCAAAGAAAATATTTTAGAGTGAAAATGCTTCTTTGGGAGTTTCATGGGTCAGGACTTAAAAGAAATACGCCCGCAGCTGTGTTTTTCTGCTCCTGACAAAAAAATGCGCTTGTATTCCCCCCCACCACCATTTTCTTGCTGGAGTAATCAAGTATATTTGTGCTGCTTCTTCTCAAGCCGCAGTAGTGTTGTTATTTGGAGATAGACAAGTAGAAGCACTGTTCTCGGCAGCAAAATGGTGAAGTACTGGCTTTGGCAAACTAAATCATCTTTTAGGAAGCGCTCACAGACTATAATTAATAACTACAATTATTTTTAACTCATTCACTCCCATAGACGACTATAGACGTCAAAAATTCATGTGAACTATTTCTATTAGTTTAACATTTTTTTCGTTTCATTAAATTTTTTATGAAAACCTAGAATTTTTGTATTGTACATTTATAAGAGATAGAAAATTATCATGCAATTAATTACGATTAAACGGCCCTTATTTTTAATATATATTTTTTTAATTAGGCCCGTCAGGCAATTACAATTTTTAATTGTAATTAATCACATGACTTTACTAGTTAACCAACAAATAATCACAAATTTTATATCTGTTCTAAATTTAACCCAACATTTTTTCTAGGTTTTCATACTCTAGTTAGCAAAAGTGGAAGTAGTAAGCAAAAAAAAAAAAAAAACTAATAGAAATAGTTTAAATGAATTTTTGGCGTCTATAGCCGTCAATGGCAGTGAATGAGTTAATTGCGGTACGTCCACATTTGGAATCCTGCAAAAGGCTGCAGCTAACTAATGAGAAAGCGCAATATAGAAAATGGACGGGTGGATGGATAGATATGCAAGATATACTTTTTTTTAGTTTCAATAAATACAATCTACACATGGTCACAAATTTTGTTAATTAACTGTTAAACTTTGTCTATTATTGTTTGTTTAATCAGGATAGCCAAAATATTAGGAACGTGCAGCAGGTATGCCCGGATGCAGACAATAAATATATATAGTGTAAAACCTTGCTCTCTCTCAAATTATTATTCAAATATAAACGAGTCCCTAATGGGGGTCAAGGTGTTCATTCCCAATCGGACATTTTTTTCCCACTCGAAAGAACTTCCATCCGTCCATTTTCTATACCGCTTATCACATTCAGTTGTGAAGCTTCAAACTTCAAGTAGATTATGTTGAACTTTCCCCCCCCCCAAAAAATCAAATTTGACGCTTTGAAAGAGCCGTCTTAAGCAATGCGAGCGCGGAGGAATTTTCCACCATATTTCCCTACAAGTTCAACTATAACTTGGGGATATTTTTGATTTGCACATTTCCCTCCCATATGCGACAAACTGAAATTGTCCTCTCGTCTCACTTCCCATCAGAGGGAGTTATTTTGTGCTTTCGTTCCCGGCTGCTTGAAAGGGAAAATGTATTTGTGTGTGCCGAGGAAGCCCAGCCTGCTGTGTCAGAGCTCCCTTGAGCAAAGCCGCTATGCAGATGTCCTCCGAAGCGTGCTGATGAAAATAGGAAGCCGCTTTGATCAAAGCACCTGCTGGGTTATTTTCAGCGCCGGTTGTCGCCGCCCGAGCCCATATGGTACCACGCCAGCTGTCAATCATTCCCCCGATACAGATGAACGCACGTACCATATCAGGCAGCATGAAAGCTGCAGTCTATTAGCACTACCTGGTTCTCCTTCAACTCGCCGTTGCCTGATGATGACTTTTGAACTTTATCAATGAGGTCAATTGATCGATGACTTAGTGGGTTTAACCAAGCAGTTTGATTTAAATGAAACTTGGTGTACTTGTTGATAGTGATGCGACAACACTAAATGTCAAATTTGAGGTCAATCGGAGCAGGGGTGTGGGAGCTACGGGCCACTGAACTTTGACATTTTTGTCAAAAAGGGGCGTGGCCTCCTTCTTTTGAAACCTTATATCTTAGGAACTACTGGGTCAATCTTCACAAAAAATGTATTGTTAGAAAGGGAAAACTCATTAAGTATTCATTGAAAATAGAATAAAGAATATTCTTTTTTTTTTGGTCTCAATCAGTATGCTGGGTGTGTACCTGTGTGTGTGAGTGAAGCAAAGTTGCTTTAAATCCTGACCTGACAACCCTCCGTCTGCTTTCTTCTTCATCGTATTCCCCATTTGCACGTCTTGATTTGCACGCAATCAGAACTGCTAAGTTCTTTTTGCACTTTCCCTTCCAATCACTCTCCCAATGTATTTCCTTCTATTTCATCATGAGTCGGCCTGTTTGACTGTGGTTTTGATTTATAGTGTGTTTCTTGTGTGTCTCTTTTTTATGTTTTTTTTTACAGTGTTTGAGTTTGAGAAGACATTTCTGTCCATCACCAATTGATGAATTTTAGCGACACTGATTCTAATATCTTTTGGACTTTATGCACATTTGGAAAGAGGCATGAGCGTATTCGAATTTTTTCTAATTACTCCGCCATGACACATATCTGAATTATGTCACTTGACAGCAAAAAATAAATAAAAATGTCACTTGAACCATGCAGTGTAAATCCACCACTCCGGAAACAATAGAAAGTTAATGAATTATGCAAAAACCTTCATATTTAATTCACACTCCATTTAGGCTGCGGAGGTAAGCCTTTACAAATAGTTAGTTAGCATGGTTGCAAAATTGCAAACACATCCATTAGAAATGTTTGCCTGTCTGTGAAGTGTCACACCACTTAATATGAATGATTTCTATAGAAAACTCCCTTTTCTGATTAAAAATACAACACTATCTTGTATAGAAGGATAATATATACAGTAACTATGACTATTGTGTAGAGTCAACACGCTGTTGTAAAGGTGAAGACGATTATGCCGCCAGTGTTGTGTAACAGCTTGATTCAGACTAGAGAGGTGCAACTTTTTCGCATCTGCTCTCTTTCGCATCTCCTCCTCAAACTGCTATGAAAGGCCTCGTCATGCACACACAGAGCAGACGCTGTAAGAAAGAGAGGCTATACATATTACATGAGTCCTCCTCCTCCGAAGGCCTCAGTGCTCCCCATTTGCAACTTAATATCAGACACAATGAGGTGGAAGCCACAGCCTGCATTTCGGGATGTTATGAGGGAAGATGTGGATTGAGATGTCTCAATTTCATATCATGTTATTTTGCACATAAATGGTCTCGAGATGTACATCTTCGTTTCCTCCACTGCATATCAAAGTCTAAGTGTTGGAGCAGGTAGTGCAATGTGATTTTGGTGAATTTTAATTGGGGTCCAGGAAGACATAAGGTGGATGTCACCGTAGTTCAATCATAAATATGTCCTGAATCATTGTTAGCCATCGATCCATTTCATCTGGTAACAGCACAAGCTACACGTGATTAGCTAATTGGCTATCGTTGTCTTGTCCTAACCACGCACGAGATTTGCCATTATAAATATTAAACAAGTTTAATATTTACCATTACCAGCCGTAATCGTTTTCTCAGCCGATCGGTGAGGAAAAGTCACTCTTAACTCATTCATCCATTCACTATAGACGTCAAACATTCATGTGAACTTTTTCTGTTTTTTTTCATTTCAGAATTTTTTGATGAAAACCTAAAAAAAACGTTTTTTATTGTACATTTAAAACATATGTAAAATTTGTGATTAATCGTGAGTCAACTATTGAAGACATGCGATTAATTACTAATTGCCCCTAATTAAAATGTCAACGATTAATCACAAATTGTATATCTGTTCTGAATGTACAATATAAACAAATCTAGGTTTTCATACTCTTGGAAACATTTTTAAACTAATAGAAATAGTTCAAATGAATTTCTGTCTACAACCTGTTGAAAACACTGGGAAAAAGAGCTTGTTGCAACATGGCTGATCTCTTATACTCTGCTGCCACCTGCTGGCCGTTTTATGTAAGAACTACCATTGCTTTAAGCGACCTCTTCATGTCAGAAGCTGTATGCTCTAGCATTAAAAAACACACACTTATAAATACGTTTTTTGGGAATGCAGGACAAAGTATTAAAAAACTTATTTATAAGTTTTTGGGTTTGAATGAGTTAAGAGCCTGATTTCCTAATTCAGCTATGTGGTATGAGCATATTAGAAACATCTTCTATATATGATGCAGTAGTTCTCTACTAGCATAAGCAACCACAATAATATAAATATCACAAATGTCCTACTTTTACTAATAACTCATTAAGTTAGCCAATTTAGGAATATTTTTGCAGGTTTACCTAATCCTGTCGTCTGTGCTTGTATGCCGACATCAAATTCTGTATAATACAGCTGCACGGCGTGGGCGTAGGTCTCTCCAGAAATTCCCGCTAGCGCCTGTGAAATGAAAAGAGCAGCCTGGATGAGTCATTGTTGTGACTGCAGTTGCAGGATTGCACCTGCTTTCTTTCGTCCTCCAGCCCGGGCCGGCAGCCATAAACACACTCGCGCTTGTGCGCGCGTGCATCTTTATGTGCACTTTGCTTTCACTCCCATTTGTCATTTTCCTCTCTTCCTGCTTACGCCGTGATTGATGGTCCGCTCAAAGCTTTCTCTTGAGTGTGTGCTGATGAGCTTGTTTTTCTTTGCAGTTGCGGCGTGAGGAGTTAAGACCGCAGTGCCGGCCGCGCATCATGCAATGGTATTGATCTGGCAGTGCTGTTCAGTTACAGTTGTTTTTTTGTTTTGTGTGGTTGAAACTTTGAAAGTTTGAGTTTTGATTGAAGTTGAAGATTAGATGGAGAACACAAGAAGTTTTTTTTTTTCCACCCTGGCTGTTAGAAAGCATGTATTTGCTAATAATCATTGGCTACATCATCTTGTAGGCGACAACGTCCAAAGGTTCCAACTTCCAAATGGAACGAGTAAAAGTAAAAAGTAATCAGAAAAGAAAAAACTCAAGCACAGATACATAAAAAATCTACTTACTATAAAGTACAGTAACAAACTATTTTTTAACTAATTTACTATTTTATTTTACATGTCTGCCTACACGTATGCATCTTATTAAAACGGTGTCAGGCTGTTAGCACAGTAGCCTGTTTTTTCACATGCTAACACATTTTGACACGCTTTCGTGCTAATAAATCATATATGAAGCATTACATTAATTAAGGCCTATAACTGTAGTCACACCAATTAGTAGCTTCATTCAGAGGATGGTGGCACACTATGCACAGAAGTATCAGGACACTCAGACAATCATTACTGCAAATGTTTAATCATTTGTCACATTTTCTGAAGTAATGAGACAACTCTTGGTTAGTTTATTAATCAATCTTAAGTTGAACTTTTTTTTTATCTGATGTTTTCACTAACACTTTGAGACTATTCTTTCGAAAGACTTTGATGCATTGATGACTCCCGGGGTCTCCCTGCTCTGTCAGTTTGGTCGAGGTCTGTTTACTCGACAGTTAGCTGCTCGCTTTCATCATGACTGGAATTCCCTCGGTTCTCAGCTCCCAGCCCGAGTGTTTCAGATACAAAGATGCAGTGTGTTTGTGAGTTGGAGAGATGCAATTCACGTTGTGCTCCTCTAACACTGTTCAACAAGGCTCATGTTAAGAGTATTTTTGTTAAGGTTCCACTTTGACGAATAAACTGATTACAAAATGTATCAGCTGTTTTTTTTTAAACTCATTCACTGCCATTAACGGCTATAGACGTCAAAAATTAATTTGAACTTTTTCTATTAGTTAAAATAGTTTTTTCCACTTTTGTTATGTATGAAAACCTAGAAAAAAATATTGTACATTTAGAACAGATACAAAATTTGTGATTAATAGTGAGTTAACTATTGAAGTCATGCAATTAATTACAATTAAAAAATGTAATCGCCTGACGCGATTTAAAAAAAGAAGAAAATATTATTACAAATTAAGTGTGTCAGGCGATTACAATTTTTAATTGTAATTAATTGATTTCATCAGTTAACTCACGATTAATCACACATTTTACATCTGTTCTAAATGTACAATAAAAATATCTAGGTTTTCATACTCTTGTTAAATAAAATGGAAAAAAATGTTAAACTAATAGAAATAGTTCAAATGAATTTTTGACGTCTATAGCCGTCAATGGCAGTGAATGCGTTAATAAACGTTATAGCTTTTCAAGTCACCAACTGATCTTCATATTCTGAAGCTATTGTTGTTTAGCTGTTCAGCTTCTAAAGGGAAAATATTCCCAATTAAAAATGCTACAATTAAGCTGAAAATCTCATATACAATGATTTCTTACCAAATTTAAACGGTAGTCAGTCTTCATTCATTTTGGGGGCTAATGTGCCGAATACTTTTCATCCATAGGGCTAGTTTATTACTTTAGCTAATGCTAAATGCTATCGTGGTTGATAGTTCACCAGCGCTTAACATGCAATGCACTCACCGATATTCAACCTTTTTTGCTTGGTCCCGGCAGCTATTCGGAGTTGGCTGAAAAAAGCTCAGCTTGTGTCAGTGCTGACCACCAGCAACTGCAGCAGTAGGACTACATCTCCCACGATTCTTAGATATGGAAGCAGGAAGTCGTTCCGGTTTCAGCATGCTACCGATTAGATGCGAATGAGAATTCAAAGCACCACAAAAAAAAAAAAAAAACAGGACGCCAGGATAAGTTTTTGTTGTGATTTCTTTGTTTCCTTTCAAAATCCAGAAACTAAATCAAATCAATCAAAACGATACAATGCTGATCTGATATGAAATGTTACTGTACTGAGATTTCTCTTAGCAAGTCTATCAGTGACATAGAAGTGATTTAACGCTGAGGAGCGAAGCCTCCCAGGCAGGTGACATCTATACGATAGAAAGTCTTCCCTTGTGGCGAGACAAATGAGAAAGACAAACGACGTGAATTAAAGCTGAGCTTTTCGGGATGCCTGTGCTTGTTCCACTGGAGGCAGACGGGCCGATTCGGACTCAATGACTTAAATCATTTGACCTGTACAAATCATTTTGAAAAAACTAATGAGGTGGCACAGCAGAAGCTGGAACCTTTTGTGCTAACACTGACTTCTATTTCAAACTGTTCATGATTTCCTCCACCTTGACAAAATGCTGCGGAAGCTCTCTGCATGGCTTGTGCTGGGAGATGTGATTACAAATATGTCAGGAAAAGCCTGCTAGAACAGCTGAACTTTATTCACTGATAATCAGAGGCACTTGAAATGGTGGCAGGTGCGTTCTGACTTCCATTTAACCAGGGATGTTTGATAACCATTTTTTCCCCCCAGACTGATACCATTACGGGTACTCACTCTTGAGTTGTCACTGGCACCGATATCGAGTACTAATATTACCACTAGTACTTTGATTAGGGATGTTCAATACCACTTTTTTCTCCAGACCAATACTCAACTCTTTGAGAGTCACCGATACCAAGCATCGATACCACTACTACTTTTGATCAAGGATGTCCGAAGTACTCAACTCTTGAGTAGTCACCAATAGTGATACCAAGTACAGATACTACTAGTACTTATGATGCACAAAATTTCCCCAAAAGAACAATGACAGATAATTTAGATTTAATTTAAGACATACACCCCAATATAGCATTTCCCTAAAAATATTCTTCTATTTTCTCATTTCCTGTGCCTGATCGATCCACAAGATGGCAGCCCATACTTGTATCGGCCGTCATCACGAGTATTGATACCTTGAAATAAGGCCGTGCATCGGCCCGATACCGATACCTCGTATCAGTACTCCTCCCTCGTCTTTACATTTTACACAAATTTGAATTGGTTAATTCTGAACACAGCTTCATCACAAGTTATATTTGAGTGGTTTTCACATTTATTGTGGATAAAAGTTGCAAATGATTTAATCTTTTTTTTTTTATCACACAAATCTGGCATTGGAACAGGGGTGTGTAGACTTTTTATATCTGCTGTCAAATCTATAACCCTCACCAGAGATCGCAAAGGCAATCAGCACATTTTTGGGGGATAAATTCTCAAAAGAATGCAGTATGAAACATGAAAGTGGTCTGTGACACGTTCACGTTTCTTGCAGCTAAAAGAGAATTACAGCTTGTCAAAACAGCCGAGACAACCGAACAGCCCCATTGAAGCAAAAATGGCGTGAGTGAGAAGAAAAGGGCCATTTCTATGTCACGAGGCCTGATCGTCATCATCTTCGCTTGTTATCGCTCATCCAAAGACGCAGGAGAAGAAAAACGAAGCATCAGAAGAGCGAAGGCCGCTAGAGGTTGCCTGCAGTCGTCTGCCGCAAAGATGAGTGGAACGAGAGAATAATGCATGCTTGCGTTTTTTTTTTTTTTTAAATCAAGATTCTGTTCCCGTCTCACCCTCTTTCTTTTAAGAATTCCTTGTGTTCTCCCCCCTGCCATCCCAACACGTCCTTCTGCATCATTTTCTCACGTTGAAACGTGCCCGCTGTCCGTTACTGGAGGACTCGCAGCTGAAAAGTGTGATTCTCGCGCCTCTTTTTTTTTTCTCCCATCTTTGTTGGAGCACTTGTGCTTGGGTGTCGCTCCAGCATATGTTTGCATCTCGCAAACGCAGCGTGCGCTCTATAGAAAAGGATGGCCATTAATCTCCTTGTCCCGCGAGTTCTGCGTGCTCTGTTGTGAGCGATTGGCTCCGTACATCACCGTTGCGTCACTTGTCTTCTTTGATTGCTTTGCTGTGACTCAATTAGCGTCATCCAGTGTAATTAACATCCCCTCCGGGCTGGAAATTTAACCTCCCCGCTTTATAGGCTTGTTTTGCAACACTATCTGATGTCGTCAATGCGGAGTTTGGAAAATGATTTATAGCCACAAAGTAAATCATCCCACATTTTACTATAAGTTGACTAGTGTGTCAGGTGGCCATATTTTACTTTACTTTTTACTTTTTTTGTGAGAATAGCCAGATGTGTGCGAGAAGCCATAAGGAGCAGATAAATAATAATGACGCTTGCCTCAGTCCCACCCGGAAGCCTCATTCACTGCCATTGACGGCTATAAACGTCAAAAGTTCATTTGAACTATTTCTATTAGTTTCAAAATTTCCCCCCCACTTTTGTTAGAGTATGAAAACCTAGAAAAATTTTTTATTGTACATTTAGAACGGACATAAAATTTGTGATTAATCGTGAGTTAACTATGGAAGTCATGCGATTAATTACGATAAAAAAATTAATTCGCCTGAAGCTAAATGATCATCTGCATTTAAAATTAATAATGTGAATAATGCAGTCATTTTTTGTGATTAATCAATTCGTTAACGCTTTCACTTTGACAGCACTATTTATTTATTTATTTATTTTTAATCTGCTGGCCGATAACAGATTATACTAAAATTGGGTAAACCTCATGGAAATATTTATTGAACCCAAAATAAAGTTAAGTAAAACATTGCCAATTTTGGACAACTTTATTTACAATAAAAAACTTTAGGAAGCTATTTATTTGTTTAAGTTTTAATTAAACTTTCTAAAACGTTGCTGTGTGTGCCTGGGAGTTCCCTGCACTTTTTAATTTTTGTTTAGATTTTTAAAAACAAAGACATCTATTGCCTAACTAAAATAAAGATAAAACTAACCTGTAACATCTGAACATGCTTAAAGGCACATAAATGAAATAAAGTGCTAGCATTGTATTATTCAAAATTGGATTGAAATTTTTTTTCCTTTATCCTGCAAACGAATCTCAGCTACAAATATTGGTTGTCGGCCTCCTTGACTACTCATAATCGAATTGAATGAAAGCACGTTTCAGGGTGGTTTGATCATGCCTAATATAATGAGCTACAAAATCTGATGTGAATCAAAATCAACTTGAAATTAGCATTTTAACTACAAGCCAAAATCCTGTGATCAAATAAAAAGATGAGGCACTTGAGGGATAAAAGGTTTGTTAAGTGATTAGTTTGTGTATATTTATTTATGTATTCATTATTTATATATCAAGTAACTCTGTAGCGAGATCCGAGATGACCAAGCTGAGGAACGTGGTGATATTAGATGATGAACAGGAAAAAATGAGGAGGGGGCTGCCGTGCTTCTTGTGATATGACGACAAATGAACTCCCGAGTAAACATGTGCATGACCCCTACACAAACAGTGTGCAATTGTCTTTGTTGCAATGTTTGTGCATTGTCTCCCTCTTATCCCTGATTAGCGGAGGCACTGCCGGCTTGGCAAAGGCTTGAAATGTGACCCCCCCCCCCCCCCCCCCCCCCCCCCCGGGGGTGATGAAATGAAGAAAAGGAAGCGAATTACAGGGAACAGAGTTTGAAAAGTTGCATTCAATTAGAGCGGAACCACTTCACAGCTTTTTTTGTTCACTATGATGTATAATCGCTCCAATGTCGTTTTCCGATGATTAACTCCCTCGCACCTTTTGCACACACTAGCACATGAGCTGTCCATGCCTCACCATGTTTGGTCAAACCCAATCAAATAGTGCAAAAGCTATGAAGCATTAACAGGTGCACGGCCGCGTGTGTATGCTCCCGATGGTATTGGCCAAAGACACAATCCGATTAGCGAAAACACACATTAAATGGACAAACTTCGAATGGAACAAACAAAGCTGATTGGTTCCAACTGCTTGTTTCAATGTTTACAAATATAAAAAACTATTTTTGATGTTTTTTGCGTAAAATTTATTGTCCTTTTGCTCAACACTGGTCACACTTTAGCTCGTTGGTTCTTAACCTTGCTAGAGGTTTCCTATGTGCATTCACCAAACACTTTTTTATTGAAAAATAACGTTGTTTTTTCAAATTTAGACATTGGTATATCGTTTAGTGGTGAACAAAAATAAACAATTAGAGTAACCTTTTCATCAAATCTTTCCCTCTTCGCCTTGAATTCATAAAGCGTTGTGTTTTCCTTTTGTTTGGCTAGTTAGCTAGTTGTGCTGGATTAGAATTGCTCAACTTGGCATGGCAAATCATCAAGTCAATTTAAAACAACCAACGCTGTTACAATGAAAACAGCACAGGCCCCAGAATTGAACCCTGTGGAACACCATTACACATGTGAATTCATTTAACACATATTCGTCTGACCGCTTTCTTTGGCCTAGTGGGGCGAATCATCACAAATCATTTGAGTCGGGGTGGGCGGGGGCTCCGCAGAACCCCTGAGACTCGAACCTCTAGAGTTCGATTGAACCCAGGTTAAGAACCTCAGTTTTAGTTTTTCAGCTTTTCATCACAGTATCTTTATGTTCAGGTTCGGCTGTTTGTTGGCCGAGATATTGATGCAAAGAATCATCATCCAATATACGGTAGTTGCTGATCCACTCACGAGCTAATAGAAAAATCGGAGCCCCTGGCTGGTGATGATGTCATTCTTATGGGATGTAGTATTCAGTATCCTAGTAGATTACAGCCCAAAGCTTTTCTTCCCCAAACCATGCTTGGCTTTACTGTTTCACAGAAAGCGTGCGCCTGGCGCTGCGGTACGTGTGCCCAATATAATGTTGGCAGGCATGCGTCTAAATCGCACATTATCAAAGAGTCTATGTGGAAAGTCCTAATGAGGGCTGTCGTGGCGCCAAGTGATAAGGAGTGTTTTGCAGATTAACTGTCATCAGTATTGCAAACTCAGCATCACATCACTCCTAAACCCCCCAAAAAATGGATTAACGCTCTGCCGATCATCAGCGGGCAGACTGAGCCTTTTCGTGATAATACAGAATTGGAGCCACTCACTTCCGTCCATCAATATTCATTGCCGAGTTTCCTCTTCATGGGCGAAGGGAGTTATCCAAGATGAAAATGTCTCAACTCAAAAAAACTAATGAACAGTTGGTTTTCTTTTTTATATAATCAAGAGTTTTTATTTCTTAAATCCACATTGTGTACAACAGCAAACTGTATATTCTTGTATATAGAAGCAAAACTAAATAAAAACAAACAAAAAGCTACTATAATGTAATTTGAGAACATTTATTGTGCAAAAATCGCAATCAAAACTTAGGACTCTATTGTGAAAACAAGCAAATATTACTGATATAAATATCTTTACAATTTTCTATTATCCATTCCTTTTACGAACGGTTTACAGTAATATATTTTTGAGCTTATAGGCCACACCTCCTAGCTGACATACAGTGTAGCATAGTAGCGTCATTCATTTCCGTTTCTATTTAGCAAGTAGACCCTCTTTTCTGGAGTCAAAACGCGTATTAATTTGCCTGTTATTTTGTTGTTCAAAGTGGGATGTTGTCTGCTTTAGCGCACTTCCAACCTGATGTCTGTGAAAAGTGGACTCAATCACCAATTGCGGTGATAAACAATCTAGTTGTGTCAGTCTTAGGTTAGCTTAGCAATTAGCATAGCTTCTCCGGCTTTCCTCGCCATCACTTCGTTAGAAAGATACTTGACATGTGTGTAGTTTAACACGTTTAGCCACACTAGTACCCAGTGAAGCTTGTTGCTAGCTAGCTGGTTGTGGCATAAGTAGCACTAAACTTGTGTGTAGGTGTTGTAAGCGCGTTCTGGTAACCTTAACATGTGTGCGTCCAGCCCATCGAAGCTTTTTGGGAAAGTCTCCGCAGTTGTGAAAAACTTCAAAATCTTAGTTTTGTTGTTGTTTTAATGAGGCGCAAAAGCCAAATTTTGCGATGCAAAACCGCTTATTTCAACTCCTATCAGGATATATTTGTTTTATGTACAAAACAATGACATTTATCATTCCATTTTTTTGCAGTTGACTTTCAGTACACTTCTAGAAAGATTTTGTACAATATGTTGGTGTGTCTTTGGGATTTTTTTTTTTTCTTTGTTTACAAGCTTTGCCCGAGTTCATTGCAAAGCTGCTTGAGGTGGAGGTCAGTTCTCAAGTTCGTCCTCGCTGCACAATTGTCTCATCGTGTGCTCATTCGCCGTCAAAAGCCTTCCATCTCTGTGTTCACGTTGCTTTCACTGAAAATTGTTCAGTCAAGCTCGGTCGATTGATTTCGAGATGGCCAGTGAACAACAACCACTGGCAAGTGAGAAGAAGCTAATAGCATACCTAGTGATAAACCAGAGCTAGTTTGCCATGTGGATAGTTGATGTCTATCTCAACTTCCATACCGTTATTTCTCTTTAAACCCCCCCCCCCCAAAAGATATTTCTCATGCCTTTCCAGTTTTATGGATACAGGCAACGCAGTTTTCCAGGTGATAATATCCGAGAGGTGTCATCTTGTTGCTTGTCGTTTGTTTTATTACGCCACAGTATAGCAAAGGAGAAGCTAGCCCTACTTTGACATGTCGGGTTGCTCTGCTTCGCAGGCGTTGAAAAGTGTTAACCCAGCATTCGCTTTTATTCCTTAACGGTACTTAAGTTCCTGATGCAATCTCACCGAGTGATAGCTTCTCTTTCTGACGCAGAACAGATAGGCGCAGCTCATAGTGAGCTTACAGAAGCAAAGGAGAACTCATCAAATCCCACTACATGCTACATCACATCCTCGACTGCCGCGAGCTAGAGGGGATGCAAGTGGCACTGTGTTGGGTGTGGGTGTGTGGATGTGGGCTGTGGGGGTTGCAAACAAAAGGACTGTGGAACATCTGGAGGCTGGCGATAGCTCTGCTCTCACGCGTTACGAGCCAAATTAATCAAACCTGTTGGGTGGACTGTTTAGTGTGTGTGCATGTATATGTATGTGTGAGAGGGAGAGGTAGTGTGCCATCTATTACGAGTCGCTTCACATGTGTAGACATATAGTCATCCAGGGAGGGTGGCAGGATGGCGGGCGGAGAAGAGATGGAGTGAACAATAAATCAGTAGCTGAATTTTTCAGGGTGACTGCGTTTTATACTGAGGAAGAGCTGGTGAAAAAGTCACAGCATTCTTTTGAAGCATTTGAAACGGTTTGAAGCGTCACACTTTTCAAAATGTCTTCTCAAAGTCATATTGCCATAAAAAAATCACAGGTACATGCATTTGTAGATTTTAAACACTCGTTTTTATTTCATTCGGTTAACAAAAAAGTGATAAATTGGATTGGTGACTTAATATGATGTATTTCCGGTGAAAAAAAGGTATATATCTTGGAAAATAATCAAATTTGACCTCAATAGTAAATGGAGAACACTTATGTAGCGCTTTATCTACACCATACGGTGTCCAATGCGTTTTACAAAGTCCAACATTCAATTATTTGAAAACGTATTATAATCTGCAGACACATTGCTAATCCGGGTCAATTATTACACACTTTGGTGTTGTAAAAGTGTGGTAAATATTATAGTAATCGCGGCAAACATCCTGAATGCTAAATGGGTTAGCGTGTATGCTACTTAGTACGTTAGCATGTACGCATTAGCTAGTGACGGAGACCATAGATATCAGTTAGCTTGATTTGTGTTTGTCTCCATGTTCATTATAACTCATTTAATTCGTTAGCGATTTTGACACACATTGGTTTGTTACAAACCTCGGGCATGCAGCTATGATACATTTTACAATTGGAGCTTTAACATAGAGAACATCGCGGGACCACTCACAGGGAAGGCTCTATCTATAGATATCTATGCTGACATCCACCAATGTACGTTTTGCTTCTTTTTTTGTCTAAACGATCGTCAACGCCTGTAGCATGATAATGGTAATATGAATTGTAATCGGCCATAGGTGTGTCTAGCCACTTCTCTTTCCCCTGTGATTGCGATGATGTGAAGTGCCATCACTTATTTCCTGACTTGGCTGCAGGGTCGATAGGAATTTGCATTCCTTTCTAAATGTACGTAACCTTCAGGGATTTACAAGCCACTGTCTCACTCTGAAAACAGAACATCTAAAAAATTAATTACTCACCACTTTCTGCTTGATGTGGTAATAATTCGACATGGAATAGATCAAATTAAGAGACCGTGTTCACAGCTTGCTTCTGGTTGTAGATTTATTTTTGACCCCTTTGTTGTGGTCTACATGTTTACAATATGCTATTGTGAATATAATTAATCTGTATTGTATTTATTCATACCCACTGCCTTCTCACATTGGTATAACTGTTGCGGCAGGTCAGGTAAGTCAGGTGGTTCATGAAATGAACTTCAGAGTTAGCCTGGTTCCCTCCCTGTGTGTTTATGTCCCTTGTATGGCAGTTTTTGTTTTCAGTCTATTTTGATAAATTGGTCGTGTTTAGTTTGAGAGCTCGGCAAAAATCTGAGAGCTGTTTATCATCATAAATGTTGATTCAAAGTACTTTCAGTACAGCATCAACGCTATTTTCATTAGCATTAGTATATGTCTGCTAGCTTAATGCTAACATACGCTTGGAAATGCGATAGACAGGATAACATAAATTAGCATTGATATGGCTGTAATTTTAAACCGTCAAACAGCAAGAATTCTATTTTGAGGAATAGGCAGTGTTTAGTTTGAGAGCTCGCCCAAAATCTGCGAGCTGTATATTTATCATCATAAATGTTCATTCAAAGTACTTTCAGTACAGTATCAACGCTATTATCATTAGCATTAGTATATGTCTGCTAGCTTAATGCTAACATACGCTTGGAAATGTGATAGACAGGATAACATAAATTAGCATTGATGTGGCTGTAATTTTAAACCGTCAAACAGCAAAAATTCAATACTAATAAAGTATATTCTTTCTGTTCTGGAGAAACAGTTTCAATTTTGTAGTCAAGCTCAATTTCTTGACATCTATTATACACTCGGCCTGTTATACACTATTGATGCGCACTCTTGTGTGTGCATTGTGTACTGTGTGCGGCTTGTTAAACAATGTGTGTTATGTGTGAACAAAGTTAATTTTTCTGGTATTTGGTCGGTGCAGCTTTCATAGCGTTGTGCTCTGCAGACCACGTCTCATGCTACCGCCGTCAACGATCCATTTACCGGTTAAATTTATTCCACATGATGTGCTTCACTCTGTACACTTAAGAGATTTATACTCACTGCTCGCAACATTAGGTACATTTCAACCATCTACATCCCCAATAATTGTAAAAGCGCTCTGTGAGTTTTGAGAATTATCTTTGCATTCTCAATATTTTGGTTTGTACAACTATGTGTTTACGGTTTATCTTCGTTCACCAGTTAAGAGTGATGACTGAAATTGAATGAAGCCTTCCACCAATCGAAACCCTCCTCCTCTGATGTGAAAAGGTTTTAATGATCGTAGAACTGGGAAGCTTTCCAAATGGCACTGGCTTTAATTGAGAAAAATGAAAGGGACAGCAGTTCGATTCATTTATCTAAATAGAGGAGCGACGGGTGCGGAGGGTCGACCCATCTGCGGTTTTTCATCCGCCCCTACTTCCCTTCTTTGGGCCACTTCCTTTGAAAAGAATGTGTGGAAATTTTATTTATCAGGCTGGATGATAAATCAACTTGAGGAATCGCTCCGTTGACCTTAATTATGTTTCACACTGCCAAGAATCAAACAATTGGCCCGTTGGATGTAGCAAGTTCTTGTTTGCTCGGGATGCAGCCTTTTAAAAACTCTTTATCAGTCATAGTCAAAGTCATAAAGCGCATTCGAAGCAGAGTGATGAGTTACCATGGCAAAGGGCTGACCTGCTAATGAACCTCTCATTAGTGACATCATTATTTGCCGTGGTGTAAATCACCGCTATGGGGGCAGCCTTGCAGATCTGCTTAAGTCACCTCAGTCCTCTTTCAACTTAAAGTTCCTGAGCTGGCCAGAGGTTAATGTGGGTCGCCTTCAGCAGCACCACTGCCTCCGCCATCTCTTACAGATGACCGAGAGTAATCTGTGATTATATGTCAAGCAGGGGGACATTTATTCCAGATTAATTTATTCATCTTCCACTGCGGGCGTTGATGGTACTATATATCTAAAGGAAAAGAGAAGTGTTGCAGAAAATGAGATCATTAATTTCTTTCCATAACACTTTGTCTTCCTTTTTTCCTCTCTTCTCCACGGTAACATCCTGTCAGACCATATTTGTCAGGCATTTTAAGGAAACGGTTAAGGAGGCTCTTTGGCTTCTTCATCTAAAGTTTTTTCTCATAGATGGACCACAACTCGCGTTTACGTGTCTGTCGAGCATGTCTAAAGATAAAAAGTCTCTTGAAGGAAGACCCACACTAATGAAGACCTACAATGAAGTTTTCGAACGTCACCCTTTTCTTCAGCGAAATGTGAAAACATTAAGGTTATTGCCTCAGAGTCATTTTTTTAAATTCCTTTAGCATGATAGTATAAAACTTTGAGGTGCTAAAAATGAAAGAATATAAAGAGTGGGTCTTACTTTTGAAGCTACAACAGCTTCCACAACTCTTTTGTCTCCATTATGGAGTGCCTCCATGGCAAATTGTGAGGGCACACAGTTGTTGGACCTAAAATAGTGCCTTGCTCACAGTCTTAGTCATAGTTTATTTCAAAGATGCTTTATTGGATTGAGGTCAAATTCAAGACCAAACTGATTCAAGAATACCTTTAAAAACCTTTTGTGCATTGGCAAAAAGTCATTCTGGAGAAAAGATCTTCCCCAAATTGTGCCCACAAAGTGAAGCATAAAATTATTCAGACATCTTTAAAAAAAGAAAAAAAATACTTTACAAGAATATTCAAATCTAGACATGGCATTCTGATTTATATTGCATTTGTGGAATATGAATTAACTAGCAAAATATATCAGTTCTTATCTATGGGGAGGCCATTTTGCCACTTGCTGTCGACGGAAAATGACATCACAGTTGCTCAGGGCTCAAGTAACGACCAATCATGGCTCACCTCTGTTCGTTACCTCGGGTAATGACCAATCGTGGCTCAGCTTCAGGAAAAGACAACAGAATAAGAAGAGCTAAAAGACAACTGAATAAAAAAAGCTAAAAGCTAAAATACTTTTTTCTTTAAAGGCTAAAGGGTAAGGTAAAGGACAATACGATAAAAGGAGTTAAAAACGAAAAGACACTAAGATTAATAAATTAAAAGAGATCGCTTACTAGCCAAACTAAAAAAAAGGTGTATCTTGAGCCTTCTCTTAAAAATATCTGTGGTCTCGGTGGATCTGATGCCCGCTGGCAGGCTATTCCATAGTTGAGGACCATAAACTCAACTAAACTCCCAAATGTGCTCCATCCACAAATACACCCGCTCATCTAAGTCTGGGGATATCAACTTTCATTTTTTCTTTTCCACCACGGTCTATTTTTAAAGTAGCGGTGCTGAGGTGAATACTGAGCATTTGTTTGCATTCCTTATATTCTCATTCATCATGTTGCTGCTGATGAGCTAAATCACCATATGTTGGGTTTGAGAAAGTGTCTGGAGAGCAATCTTTCGTCTCCGCAATCAGGAGCTCAATTTTTCTCATTATCTTGCGTTATTCAGTTGTGTACTGGAAAGATGTAGTTGAAGCACAGAATGACGGCTCATGTTGCTCACGTAAAGGCAGTCGGGGAGTTTGCTTCTTTTTTTTTTCGGCTTGTGGGCTGTTGAGGCCTGCCTGTTTGTGCCCTGTGCGAGTGTTTTTGTTGCTAAACTTGCACACTTGCCAGATAGAGATTTTATCTTCTTGCTTTTGATCGTTTTCAATGAAGACATCCAGTGAGGGAGCCATATCATCAAAGAAGTGAGAGGCTGAGGAAGGTTGAGTGTTGTCAAGTCTGACCTCTGGCAAACTGTTTGATGGAGTTGTCAAGGTAGCAGAGGATGTCCTAACTAGGCAGCACTCTTGCAGCTTTTATGCCTTTATGTTGGAACTCGAAAAAGACAGACAGCAACTGCTCGTTTAGGGGCCCATGTGATTGGCAAAATCGTTTTCAACTCCCGTGTCTTGTCTGCGTTTGGGTCCTAACTCCGCACCTCACGCGACAATTGTATTTGTTTAATTTTACAACAGAGATAAATCGGTAAAAATCCACTCTTTTTGCTTGAATGTCATTATTTTTGTCTTAGGTTATAATGTATTGAGTAAAATAATAATAATACAAAAGTTTATAAAAGACATCTATGTCAGATTTTAACAACACCACAAGCCATGCAATTATTTCAAACCCATCTGTTTATCCGTAATTTCTTTGCAGTAGTCCCAGTAGGAAGAAGCAAGTGGTTGTTTTCAAGGACAATGTCTCCCCACTAAAACGTTTCGATTCACAGCTCAGTATAATCGCTTTGTAAAAGCGCTCAAAACTTTTTGCACGTTTCAACATGGCAATATTCCATGCAAGATATCCTACTGTAGTCAAAGAAATGTTGCCGTGGGCTTTGCACTACTTGCAGCCCCATTAATTTTACAGCTTATTCTGCATTGTAGTTTGTAACGGCATCAGCACAATGCCTCAAGTGTACAGTTTAATTGCAGCAAGATGCAAGACTGCATTTTTTTTTTTTAAGGTTTGTGTAGTTGGGAATGACAACGACTATTCACCAAGTAGAAGCTCTCAGGACGCATGATATTTTTTCCTGAAAGTGCTCCATCGTTCCACTGTACTGTGCTACTGTAGCCAGATGTTAAAAACCACCAGAGACATTGAATGAGCGACCTGAGAGACTTATTAAGTCAACCAACATGTTCACCTGCTAACGTATTCTTATCCCATTGCGTCCACCCATGTGCGCCACGTAAATTCCACAGCTGCCGTCCCTATTACTGTTCATCATCATGGCGTGTCGCGTACACACCGTATTCACCATCCGAGTGAGCAGCTGTTAGTCTGCTGTGTCCGCGTATAGCACACACGGTGATGTTGTGAGAACGTGAGAGCGGCAAAATTCACACATTCACAGAGGTGTCATCAACAACGGCGCCTGTGCACAGTTTTGTCATCGTTGTCAGCTGTATCGCAGCAGGGCAGAGGATTCAGGCAATTGCAGAGGGCCCCCGAGCTGAAGGGGACCTCAAGAGACGTCTGACATTAGCCCATCAATGACATAGCAATTGCACTTCTGAAGACACCACAAAAACAACGTGTTGGAAATCCCTTACATAGGGCCCCTTACTAGATGTTGCCAGCTACTGGTGAGTAGGGGGCCTGAAAGACAGCCATATTGCTCCATATCAGCTAACGCACACAACAACAGATGGGCTAGAGCAGGGATGGGCAACTCTTAGTAGATGCCTGATGAAACACCCCAACCCCAAAAATATTTATTTATTTATTTGTTTTTATAATGGGAAAAATCAGGGGAAAATGGGGGAAATTTTTGATCTCGGACAAAACAGGTAAAAAACTAAATATTTTAAAAATTTTGAGGGGGGGAAAAAAGAAAAGGAAAAAAATCTGCAAACATGCTCGTATCAGCGGGTACCAAACTGCAGATATACAGCAGTCAACTTTTTTTAGTTTTAAGTTGCAATATAACCAAATGCCACTAGATGGCAGGCATATCATAGTTGCGCTTACACTGGCTCTTAATGCTGCCTAATATAATTTTGCGGATTTGGAATGTTATGCAGGACAAACATAGTACCTCAATAATGAATTGATTCTTGTGATAATAATAATAATAAAAAAAAAATTTTTTACAAAATGAGTGCTTGCACTTCAAGTTGTTTCTTGTTCAGCGATTTTGTGTGGCCCTTGAATGGTAATTTATTAATATAAAAATACTTTTTTGACTTAACTTCCCTTTTAAGGGAGCCCCTAATTGTTGTCAACGAAATTAAGCAACTCTATTGTAGCACCCGCGAACCCCCCCAAAAAAAAAAAAATTCAAGTTTTTTAAATGTATGCAATTCACCCCCTCGTATATTTTTGGGACATATTATGTATATGTATGAGTATTTAATTTTTGCTTGCCTGGTTGGGTGGTTTAGATCAGGAGATGCTGCTAATATTTGTAAACTGTGGGCTTGTGAAGCCCTTTGAGACTCTTTTGTGATTAAGGGTTATACAAATAAACTGGACTTGTCTTTATATTTCAGTTATTTTCTAAAAGTTTTCTCTGCTTAGTCGTCATCCAGTTTTTTTGTGTTTTTATTTTTTTTTCCCATGGTCTTTCTGGCCCGGGGCTCTCAATTATAAGTCTGCTGTGGGTTGCACTGTTTCACCTCCGTCACTGTATTCCAAAATACAGGTGTATTGGAGTTCAAAATATGCCGTCCTCTGTTGGTAATGCATTTTTAAAATCATGCTGCATACAAATTCGTATTTAATGTTAACTTAACAGCGCCGCTTATCTTGTAATTATGACCTGCTGTTTACACAAAATGTTTTTCCTCTGTGCTCATTAAAGTCTGCAGAAGATATTAAACCGAATTGTGTGTAATTTTGCACTTTTGCATTGTGTCTTTACTATTTGTTCAGTGTGAGACTCCATCTTAACGACGGTTAATTGGAATGTGGCGCCCAGTAATTGAAGGTCGCACCTTTGTGTTAGCTGCCATCTGGAAGAAAGGCTCTTCTTGAGGAGCTCAGAGGATTTACTGAAATATAATTTTAATACTCAGTAATGGGATCAAGCTGCAACCTGCACGACAACCAAGACATTACAAATGCCATTTCATAATGTTCAATGGCAAAGTCATTGTCTTTCAGAAAATCAAAAAGGCATCACTCATTCCTAGGTTGCTAATGGCTGCAATTGTCTTGCATGCTGTTGACAGGATGCTTGTTGTGACGGAATACTGCGCTGCCTTGGGAATACTCTTGTACACATAACAAACAGAACCACAGCCAACTGTGCTTGTGCGGACTAGACGTGCACACACAAAGTGACTAATTAAGGGATTCGTTGCAACTGAAGCTGCGGACCGACCTCTTAACAGTTACTTTGAATTAAACTTTTGGGTTTTCTTGATTATTGTGCAATCTCTCAAACTCATATGAGTCGTTGTAGTTGTGGAAACAGCATTAAGCAAATTGAGAGTACTGATTGTCAATTTAACGTACAGAAATGTTGCCAGCTGTCAGTATGATATAGTGCCTTTCGTGACCACTCCAAATTACAATATAATAACAGACATAGTGAAAATAATAGCCCTCTGACCGTGTCAAACAAAATGGAGTGTGTTTGTGCATACCTTAAAAGAGTTCAGTGTGGCAGGTACATAATGGATGGCCGTTATACTGCAACAGGCAGATCTGTATATCTGTATATGTAAAGGAAATACAAAGTGAATGAAGGAACCCGTGAGGAAGGACCACATCTTCTTTAAATAGGAAAAATGAGAAGTTAAAGTGGATTAAATGTTGGAAATTATTTGCAGCTACCATAGCATTATGGATACAAGTGGCAGGAACCTTTGCAAGTTGGACAAGAAAAGACGAGCTTGGGAAAAAAAAAAGCCTTAGGCTATGATTTGCACAATGGAACTTTTGCATTATTAAAGCCCATTAAAGTCAGTAGAATGAGAGTGTCTATTAACATAAAAGTGAATTTAGACCTGGAGGGGACGCCCACCGATAAAAATTCATCACTTCAAAAATTATCAAAATGAATTAGAGATGAGATAGCAGAGTAAGTTGATTAATTATCATATCTATTAGGAGTATAAAACCATGTTCCAAAGTATTCAGCAAATGATGTTTTCTATAATAATGGGGATTTTATTGAATACAATTTGTTGACCAGAGTGGCACCACTTCTCCCCACACAAAAAGTTTATTTTGAAGTTTTCGTTCTTATGTTCATCCTCCTCCCCTCTCCAAAATGTCTTTGCTTGATCCTCTTTGCGTTTCTTGGGCTTATACATATTTTCATCACTTTCTGTCCTCTTCCAAAAGCAATGTCGTTCTCATTGTTGTCAAGAACGTCCCAAGTTTGCGCTCCCTTTTTTCGTTCTCTTCCTTCCGGGATGTGATAATTATTTATTACCGAGCGACTTGAAGTGGGGCGGAGATGTACGGCGTGGAAGGCTTGAGTGCTTTTTAAGGAGCAAATGGAATTAGAATTGGTGACTGGTGCCCTTGTCCAAGGACGAGAAGCACATCCTGTATACCAT
Source organism: Leptonotus elevatus (assembly GCF_054856555.1). Classification (NCBI taxonomy): domain Eukaryota; kingdom Metazoa; phylum Chordata; class Actinopteri; order Syngnathiformes; family Syngnathidae; genus Leptonotus; species Leptonotus elevatus. The sequence continues at coordinate 13,278,642 of NC_141254.1, forward strand.
ATTGAGTAGACTCACGTGGATGACTTCAGTGGAATGGAATTGATTGTGGTGGCTTGCTCTGACTGCTCGCCCTCTCAGCGGGGTCTTCAATATCCGTTATGGGTCAGTTTAAAGCCCTGCACCCGTATGTACGTCAATTTTAATCAAATGAAGCCATCTTGGTCCCTCACTGAAGAAAAACTACTGCGATATTTTCCGCTTCTCTGCTGCTGAGCTTTTTGGACGATGTGTGGGCATTTTGTAAGAACAAAACCGCATTTTTAGGGTGACCGGACATTGCAATTTAATTTAGCAGACATCCCATGTTTTCATCATACTGGAACTCGAACTACTTCCTGCTTCAGTGTGTAAGGATCATGGGAAATGTAGTTCTACTAGCCTAATGGTCAGTAGCTGCCAGGACGGAGCAAAAAAGGTTGGATTTTTGTGAGTGCATTGAACTGTCAACAAAGATAGCATTTAGCATTAGCTTAACTAATAACATAACCACCGGTCACCAATGATTAAATTTGTTATGAATAGGTCCTGGTGAGAATTTATTTTATATTTAATTTCAATGAAATTGTAGTGTCCCGAATTAAAATTTTGAAATACTGGTCACCCTAAGCATTATGGATTTTAAACTACATTATATGGGATCTATTTAAACGGATGAGCCATACTGAATTAGCAATGCACACAATATTGGCATGTGGTTTCAAATGAAAACATAAGCTTTTTACAAGAGTTCTACTTAAATCTTTGTCTGCATAAACTCCTCCCATACAAGACTGACTAACCTTGCCTCCTCCGCCGTTTTCCCACTGAGCCACAATTACAAATTTGCCTCCCACTCTATGGGCCAAATCCTATAATAGCACCAACTAAAAGAGGTGTGTTTGCTCACAGACTACATCCCGCTGTCGCATAAAAATTACACGCGTTAGTGGCTACAGGACAAAGCAGGGCTCAAGAACGCGACCTCTTTTATGCCGCGGCCTAAGATGGTCCTGGCCCGGAGAAGAAGGTGCAGTTTTGCATGGTAATGGACTGATGGTTTGTATGGATGGAAGTCTGAGACTTGCTGGCAATCACACAGAACCTGAATGTGAAAGAGGCCGGGCCTGGGCGCTCCATGGCTAATTGTATTAGCCAGAGAAAGCCTCGCTTGGCCTGTTCTCAGCTATTGATTTCAAGCACTGGATTGAAGCCTTTTCAGGACAAGGTAGAATGGTTCCTGGTCTCTGAATGGACCGTTCCACAAACACAGAAAAGCTTAAAGAAAAAAAAAAAAAGAGAGGATGAATACAATTATTGGATTAGACAAAGTTTGTTGGCAAACATGTTCCTGAAAGAGTTCACCATGTGTCACAGTTGAATGTGCGGCGCTCCAAAGCAGGCACTACTTGCCTTGAAAATTAATGAAACTGTTTCAAATATAGCAATTATTTGCTACGTTCCCAATTATCTTTTGATTACCTTGTATTGATTCTTGCCAGAAATCTGTTTACCACTGTGCCTTCATAGTTCCCCACACCACTTGGAGAACACGATCTACCTCGGGTGTTTTTGTTAACAAGCTTGTCATCTGCATTAAAGGAATGGTTTCCTTTTATGAGAACAGGATGCTGTTTCTGTAGTCCTGCAGTACAAACAAACACATATTATAGCAGCTGACCAATCACAGCGTGATTGGTCAACTGCTGGTCACATAACATATGGACGCCATTTTGTTACCCTGCTGAAAACCGAGTTGGCCAAACTCTCTCTATATATGGCTCTGCCACAAGCTAGCTTCATAACAACATGCTAGCTTCATAACCACATGCTAGCATCATAACCATATGCTAGCTTCATAACAGTAAGCTAGCCTCATAACCACAAGCCAGAGACGTATATAGAGAGTTTGGCCAGCTTGGTTTCAAGCAGGGTAACAAGATGACGTCCATATGTCATGTGACCAGCAGGTGACCAACCACAGCGTGATCAATCACAGGGTGATTGGTCAACTGCTGGTCACATGACATATGGACGCCATCTTGTTACCCTGCTGAAAAACTCTCTCTATATATAGCTCTGCCACAAGCTAACCTCATACCTACAAGCTAGCTTCATAACCATATGCTAGCTTCATAACAGCAAGCTAGCCTCATACCTACAAGCGAAAATGTATTGTGACTTTCACCTTGACAAATGCCACTCACAAATCATTTTCAAAAGAACTAACCCCTAACCTTTGTATTGAAAATGGAGAGATGGGTGATTTTTTTCCCCTTTCTGACTGAAATGTTGATATGGGTCCAATAGCTTGTGCAACAGTGCCTAATAAAGTGTCCTTTGAGTCAATACAGTATAAAGGAGGCAACTGAGATGACTGTGAGAGGTTCTTCTTCTCCCCCCCCTTTTTTTTTTTAATTAACGCATCCATACCCTGCTTGGCCTTTTTGAAGGTTTGAGCTGTTTGCTGGTCCATATCTATGTGTACAGTATGTACTGTACATAGCACGCATTTGTTATATGTATAATCCTTTCTTGACATTTTGTCCTTCTCATGTCATAGTAGCGATTTAGACTGACCATGTAATTGCTGAAAGTAAAATATGAAGCTCATCCGTCAAGTAAAAGTGGATGTCTCAGACAGTTTGGTGGCGTGCTAAGACGAGTGTGATGAAGATGAAGCCTGCCTGCTACTTGTATCATTCTCTCGCCCGCCACTTCACTGACCTTGGGGGCTGGGCTATTTAGCCCACAGAAATCCTTGAGCCCAACTGCGTTTATGTCTTTCGTAACCTTTTCAAAAATGTTCAGCCCGGCCATTGCCTTCCTTTATAATATCCATCCATCTCTGTCTGGCTGGCAAATGCAACCTCTGAAAGACATAATCGGATTGTGGGGGCATTAAACAGCGAATAACAGCAGTCATTGGCCAACCTGCGAGTAACCAGGTTTAGAGGGGGGAGCCACATTTGTCAAGTGTCAGGGCTGAGACGTGAAAACCAGATACAGACACGTAGAGTACATTTGCTCCCTCATCTCGGGAATTGACACAAGCGGTTTAGGATGAGGAGGGGGTTGCTGTGCCATTTCATTTGCTGTCAAGCTGGATAGATGAGTTAATAGGTTTCTTAAGCTGAGATCATCTTTAAAAAATAAACTCGACCAACAGTGTCACAAATCCAGAAGTGTTTATATTAGGGGTGTCAAAATTAGTGTTGGTGTTAAATTAGCGTTAATTTAAAGTTTCTTTAACGACACTAGTTTTTTTTAAAGATTCGATTTGCTCCCAATAATGTATAAATATATATTTCAAATGTTTTAAGTGTCCCAAAGACGTATTTATATGTTTTAAATGTTTTATTTATTTATGCTAGAGCATACAGAAGGCTTTTATGCAGCCTCTCAACTGCAAAGAACGGTTGAAGAAATAGTAGTTATTACACAAAGGAGGTTGCAGCAAAGCAAAAGAGATCAAACAGGGCCATGTTGAAAAAAAAGCTCATTTACTCACAGTTCTAAATAATTTGTGAATAATAATGAAACTTAGCTATATTCTAATGCTAATTGCCGCAAAACGGAAATATACTTTTTTTTCCCAATGAAAGAAAAGACTCTAATCTTTCTTTTGGTAGGTTCCATGATTTTATAGCATAGGACACAATATTCTGTGGGCCTTGCCAAATCAGTCAAAATCCAGTAAAACAGCCGGGAGTGACTGCTTCAGTTAGAATGGCTGGAAGTGAATTAGTTAATATGAAAAGAAAAAAGCACTGAGCTGTCACCAACGTCTTACAAATGCAATTATGCCATCTAGTGGCAGAAAATGACTCCAACACAAATCAATATCACACCCGTGTTGTTGTTTTTTTGTTTTAATGTTAACTCAATTTTATAAATTATTATGAATTTACTATATCAATGACTAAAAGATGCAGCCATATTTCTATTAGTTAAACATTTTAACAATAGTATGAAAATTTAGAAAAAAATATTTTATTGTACATTTTATTGTACATTTAGAACAGATATAAAATGTGATTCATAGTTAACTATTGAAGTCCTGCGATTAAAAATTCAACATTTGAATCGCCTAATATTGCTAGTTTATATTGACGTGAGGAAATCAAATGCGAGTTCCTCTTGTCTGCCAAGTACTGCATGTATTTGCTTAGCTGCCCATTTCCTTTCTGCATTGTTTGTTCTCGACAACAAGACAACTATCAAACACGGGTGACATCTCAGTGGCTGCATCTCAAACAACAGATATGGTCCAGTATTGCCTGGAGCCGACACTCCTGTCATTGTGGATGCATCTCATTCCGCAGATGGATAAAGCTGAGGCCCCTACTCTTTTCTCTTTAATTATATTCTGTCTTCATCCTCATATCTGATGTTATGAGTAATGAAGGGTCTATGAGATGCTGTCCTTTTTCAAGTGTCACATAGACATGCAGGCTTGTTTTCATGTGTGTCTGAGCACATAAGGAGGGGAAACAGTGATCGGTAATCATTTGGAAAGGGAAAGCGAGGCGCCTCATCAATCACACACTGTTCATTAAAGGTTACATTGCCACATCTGAGCAAATGTACTCGGCCATGGCGAGAGGAATATAAAAAATGTAATTATCCTTTATCATCAGCCCGAGGAGCCGCAACATAATTAGGCGTTCTCTTTATTTCAAGTTGATTTGTTCTTGCTCTCTTTTGGGATTAAACCCATCAACCGACCATTCGACTGTTCATTAGCCATCAGGACATAAACTCAGTGGTCCCAGTACGGAAGCTGGAAGCTGGAAGTGGCCACTTGTGCGATCTCAGTCTCACCTACTGTACATGCTAGCATTACTTAGATTGTTAAAAATAAATGTACCTTTGATGAGTATGAATTTTATAGTACAAAGTAAAATACATTTCTTCCTGCTCATTGAGCATGAACGTATTCATGCGCATGTACTACCAGCACAAAAATCATAAAAAAGGGTACTTTGGGGATTTTTTTTTTTTTGTAATAACAATAAGTGTGAAGCCACATTTTTAAAAAAAGATATTAGTAGCATCCCTCTAAAATGCAACACAACAAGGCAGTAAGCAGTGAAGCGCCACAAAACAAATAAGGTTCATCAATAACTCACCATAACGCTAAATCAAGAGCCGCTTGCTGCATATTGTGCAGAGTGGGCTTCTTTAATAGTCCTATGATGCTTAAAAAAACATATTTAATGATGGAAACTGTGGTTGTCACTAGTGATAGACCAATATGTTTTCTTTCAAGGCCGATGCAGATACCGATTATTAGCTCTTTAACCGCCAAAAACATAGAATGGTATTAAGGACACACCCACTGTGTACCGCCAATAACGTCAATTGACTAAGTTTTTTTTTCCCAATCAATGGGCAGCGCAACGTCTTGTGCAGCGCTCCTTTTGTGAATGGGTGTAAAAATCACAAAACAGCCACTGACTAAGCCAATATTTGTCAAAATGTCCATAATCGGCACCGATAATCTGCCTGGCTGATAATCGATCTATCCCTAGTTGTCACCTTAATGTATGCTCAGGTTGACACATTCCATGCTACTTCTGTCATTGCCATCTGTATTTATTGTGCTCAGGCAAACGTGTTAGCATATAGCGCTAACTGATGTCCGCCTAGAAAACCTGCATGGCCGCGCAACCTGGCGCTAATGTTGAATTGCAGAAAGACAAGGACTCGGTTGCCTCTCTTCCCAAAATCGAAGCTTCTAATTAACTGCAATCTCCCTTTGTCTAGCAGACTTCACATCCTGGCTGTAAAACGGCAAAAAGACAGCAAAGGAGAATTATAGAAAAGGGCTGAAAAATAAAGGCATGGGGGTTGAGACTGCAAGAGAATGAAAGCCAAGTGAAAATCCATATACATGATTTATATGAGTGCGACTGAGCGCAGCAGGCAGAAGTTATCTTTTATTTATGAGGGCATCAGCGGCAAAGCGCCCAGATGTTAAGCTGTGCGGGGATCTCATCTAGCCCGTTGCTCTGTGGCAGTAAAAACTCGAAGGTGTGTGCTGCTGGGGAAGGCTGTGTAAGCATGAGTGTGTTTGTAAGTGTGTGTGCGAGACAGACAAAGCGTTGTCCTCTGTGACAGAAAGCTTTAGGTTAGATAGTTGTCGCTGTAAGTAGGATCCTTCAAACTTCTGCTCCATTTGCTACAATGTGTTAGCGCGGGAAGGAGAGGGAAAAATTAAACAAAGTGCTTATGGAGTCATTTGTGGGATTGGCTCATTTACTGCTCTTCCATTACTCAGAAATGGAAGACACTTGTTGTTTTCTCCTCTGTCAACAGCTCATCAAAGAGCCTCTGAAGATCCATTATGGAAATGAAGCCCTCATTGTCAACCCACATCAGACGTCATCATCATCAATCTAACCTCACGTTAACACCGCCTGGATATCAAGAGCAGGTCATGCGTACTAATAGCTATAATAAGAGGCTGTGAATGTTGTAAACAGTGCAGCTCACAAGCAACCGCCGCATCCCATTAGACCATTGAACTCAGGCACTTTGCACCTACTAAGACAGAAATTCAAAAATGTCTTCCTCAGGTGAAGACCAATCATTTATATTGAGCTAATCCTCCAGCTAGCTATGATCCATTTTGCAACGTTTGATACGTTTAACAGAGGTTATGATGGCATTTTGGGGAAACAGCCGTATCTAAGAAGACAGTCAAGCTAGCCGCAGAAACACATGTGCTGAGAAGGTCGATTTCAAAATAAACTTTAGCTTACCAAACAATACATGGACATCAATGCCTCGGTATGCTTACATTTTGGTGTGTGTGATGGCGTGACGGCTGTCTTGACTTGTCTTTCCATTCATCCTGAAATCATGCATAAACAAAAACGAATTAATTACGCTGACATTGACATATGGCGCCTGTTGCCAGTGTTAGCATCTAGTGGCTAGCAACTATCCAATAAGCTTGGCACGAGCCGTCGGACTACTTTTCAAAAGTAGTTTGTTAGGACTTTTTGTTTGTTTGGACTCTTGCCGCTTGTCTCCCTCTGCTTTGTTCTTGCTGGCTTTTGCCACCTTCTCCTGCTAGTCGCTCTTGTTAGCCGCTTCAGCGAGTTCTTGCTAGTCATACTTGCTCGCCGCTCTCGCTAGCTCCTGCATGCTTGCCGGGCTGCTCGCTCGCTCAGTCATGCCAAATATTAATTGGTAATCATTTGTGTAGGGAAGTGTGGTCTCTCTGAGGCACCACAGTGTGCTTGCTTCAATTTTTTTTATTCTAATAGTTCACCACTAGATGGCACTCAATCTTATGCATTGTCACTTGGGAAATAATTTATGATAAGAGTGAGCATAAGGCTCACTTATTGTTTTGTTTTTTTGTGTGTGGAAATGTTATGATTTCGAGTTTTTTTTTTTCATTTTTAAATATATGAAATTAATAAGTTAGACAGGAAGTATTCTTTTTTTTTTTTTCATTTGCAGGTAGTTGCCTCATAAATATGTTAACCAATATTTGCCCAAAAAACACTTTTAACCCACAGACTGTGGGAACAGATTAGCACAAAAAAATATATCATACCCTGGTTTTCCCATCTTATAGTTGAACTTGGCTTTCCATTTAGAAGCTGCCTCAGTATAAGATATGTCCTCAGACATTAAAATAGCAGCCAAAGCAACTTGTGTTCCCTGGAAATGGTACCATTGTGAAAATGACAGCTGTTAATTTGCCTGTAAACCGCAGCTCATTTATTCCAAATTGAAGCAGTTACAATACTTAATAGAACACGTTTACTATACTTCAAACCTTGGCTTCTAAAACAGGTGCACTGCTCTTGGTTTAAAACACTTTTAGTACTGAAATACAGTTTTTAATTACGTAGCTCCTATCAGCAATTACATAAAATGAAAAGTGCTGTGCCAAAGTGTTCCATACTAGCAGTTTGGGATTTCACGGCACTGTATCGTCATCTGCATTTATTTTGTTTTTTTCCATTTGGGATCCCCACGAATTCCGTTTTCCAAGTGAGCAATCTGGGGCATCTGAGATGCTCGATAACACACTATTGCGTTTCATGTCAGCCTAGGCAGCAGATGAAAGGTATCATCTCGGCTCTTGACACAGAGTGATGATTGTCATGTGTGTGTGCGTGTGTGTGTGTGTGTGTGGGGGGGGGGGGGGGGGGTGTGTACGTGTACAACCAGCAAGCTGAATGCAGAAGGCCAGACAAAGAGACACTCCTTGCTGGTTGTAGTCAAAAGAGGAGAAGGAAAATGTTTTAACAGGGATGGGCTTCATCAATTTAGAGTCCACTGAATACCTTCTGTAGACATAATTTGCTTTTACAAAGAACAAGAAACTGCGCGAGGCGGGCACACAAATGCAACAGTCGACATTCAATCTGCAATGTTAAAATCAAGATACAGTACCTCATACTAACATGCCGTGTACCCAGGCTTATTGTATCAGCAGACAGAATTCGCCTGTGTGACATTTATTACTCATACAACTGATCATCATAATGTTCCCAGGCTTCACACTGCATCCTAATGGCCAATGGGGTCTCCATTTTAGGACTCTAATAAAGAAAGTGCCTGAAACCCCGTCCTGAACTCTTGGTCTAGCCTTTGTTGGGCTCCATTAGGAATATTATGAGGACGTACGATACATGTGTGATTTTGGTTTGGATTTGTCATTTGTTGGGTTTGCGTCCACCTATTTTTTTTTTTAATTTTCAAGAAAAGCGAAAATAAAACTGAATGGAAAGGCTAGAAATTTGAAAAAGGGCCCAAAATTGGCAAAAACGTTTTTACGCTTAGAGGCGGTAGATTTTGAAGTGTATCGAAAAAAGGAAAATGTGAATTTTGGCTATGAAAACAGGTTTTGCGAATAACCGTCATATACACGTCACACGTTTTGACCGGATATTACGTCATACGTACGTGTAGTCCCAAAGCAATGTTGGATGATAAAGTAAGGTATGTTTGGGAAGACGACGAAGCAGAAATATTTTTGGAATTATTTATAGAAGCGAATATTAATGCTATTTTAGATGGAAAATAGCAAAGAAACGCTACGGTTTATCAAGAATTACAAAAACAAACTCATACAACGTCATTGCACGGCGCAGTCGCTTCCTGGTCTTCTTCTTTTTCTTTTAAATTACTAGTGGATCACATCTCTATGGTGTATACCGCCACCTACAGCAGCAGAGTCCCCTCTTAATATTCGCAAAAGACGAACAGATGGAAACGGGCTTAAGTCCGTTTTGCGCATTTTCAGTAATTTCCCTTTAAAAATTCTAAACAATTGGATGGAAACCTGACGAGAAATGATACAGTGGAAATGGAGTTACTCACTGTGTGTCATAGATGCACAAGGAAATGTAAAAGGATTCAAATAAGGCTCAACAAGGTCAGACCGGCACAGTAACTCAACAAACTAACACTGACGAAAACAGCACTTCCTCAGTAGAAAGAAGCCAAATGAAATTTCTCAATGTTTGCTTAGTTTGCGATGACACAAGGTCATTTGCAATCCCTTTCTGAGTACGTATAAGTAAATACTCAGCCTGTCAATGCACAAAATCACCAAATTAAAAAAAATGCTTTGATCCATAAATACGGGAATGGAAATAGCAAGGAAATGGAAATAGCAAGGAAATGGCCCCCAATGTTTAAGATGGCATCGATCAGTTAGTAAACGTGGCATGTTGACTTGAAACCGTGCATGGCTGAAGCGGCTCACAAGCCAAGGCTGCGGGCTCGGGGAGGCTCGTGAATCTGCTCATGCGTCGTCATGTCGAGACATTGCCAACAGGCAACATCTGGATTGACGGGCATCTGCAGCTTCCGGAATCATCAGTTTTCTCCATCTTTGGAGCAGGGACCTGGCCTAGTGTGGGCAGTTGGCTGCCAAAGCAGATGGTGCACGTCATTTTTTTCCCTCCAAAGCTTATCCTCCATCCATCCATCCTGATAAGCAAAATTCCACTGATTAGCTGTAGTAAGACTGTAGTAAGAAGAGCTGATTACAACGATTGGACTCATATACAGCTACGTGGCAACTTGTTTGTGCACTGTGCAGCCAGAATTGAGACAGTGAGGTGTGTGCCGCTCCCAATAGGTCAGTACTATCAATATCTGCAAACAAAAAGCTAGCATAGTAATTAAAAGTGTTAGCGCAAGCTTTTCTCCTAATCTTGTAACCATAGGCATACCGTTCTAAGTTTTATTTCATTTTAGGCTTCTTTTTTTTTTGTTTTCAAAGCTTGTAACTATTCCATACATTTTTATTTACATTAAATACATATATATTTTTGTAATTTTTATTATTATTTTAAGAAAATGAGGGTCCGATAGCTAAAAAAAAAAACTTGAACTGAGATCAGTTTTGGATTCCACATCCCCAAAATTGTTCTAAACAGCTGTCAGGCCGGACAAAAAAAAAGAAAAGAAAAGAAAAGAAAGTGCTATTTTAAAAACGTATTTCAATAAGTTTAAATATGTTTAAAGTATGTGGTAGTTTTTTCTCCCTAGACTATTATCTGCATTGTGGGTGTGTCTGAAACATTCATGGCAAATGAGAGTATACTATACCAAGACACAGTCGTTTATTTAGAAAAAAAAGACAACCTTACAATTTTTGGTGAGTAAAGCTATTTGTCAATCTGTTTATTAGTAAGCAAGCTACTTGCTCATTCACAAAAGATTACGAAAGGCGTCATCAATAGGCAGGTGTGCTATTTTGATTCTAGATGCCATCCACTGATGTCAAAAAGCCGCAATAAATTCCTGTATCTGCATCTTTGTCCAAATTTGTTGGCTCATGATCAAATGCTCGAAAAGTTTCAGTCTTGTATCTTTTGCACGATTCTGCTAATAGCATTCGTCATACTTTGTACTATTTATTGTCCACTACGGATCTATTGATGGCGTACTTTTGCATGGTACTGTAGTACATTCCTTTATATTGTGACATTTAGGTTATACAATGTTTTTAGGCACAAAACACGATTAATGTTAGGTGATAAGGGGATTTTTCGGAGAAAATGCAAAGTAGACCCACAGCATTTAGGATGTTTCTATAGTTTTCCACTAGGATCTGTTTTCCAAATTCATCAATAAATGAATCGCGCAATCCATATGCCGCATTGATAGCAATGTCAAAATTTAACGGATGTCCAGCCTTTAATCTGTCGGCAGCGGTTGAGCTGAAGGATAACAAGAAGGCGGAGCAGAGCGAGGCAGCCGTCGACTTGATGCCGCCTATTATAGGTGACAATCACGGCTTGGTATGCTTGAATGTTACTAGCAGGTGGCGGGCAGCCTTGCTGGCCTTCTTTTTGGCTGCAGCACAAAATAAAGGCAACACTTATTTCAAGGACATTGTGCAAGTTTGACTGAAAAGTAGATTTGCATAATCGGTGCCAATTATAAGAATGATTTCATGCACAAAGTGTCTCTTCCCATTAGTCAAGATAGGCGCAAAATGTAACTGCTTAATTATCCACAAACAGAAGGGGAGGAAAATTACTTGTGACGGGTAACACAATCCGCACATAAAACCAAATTGCACACTGTTGTCTTGTTTTGTGTACATTTGTCAAATCTGGCTTTAGCAAGAGTCTATTGTTTATATGCTGTACATATGGATTACTCTAAACTTGTATTGTAGTTGACGTACACATTTGGAAGAAGCAGTGAATATGGAGGCTTGTAGGACGATTTGGAATCCCACTGCTGCGAGACATTTGATAGGCTGATGCCTCGCTGAGGCTCTTTTGAGTCGGTATCGCGCGAGCTCAGAGGATCGCTGAGGAGAGACCGATGGTCTCGTAGCAGCTTTTAGAGCACGCTAATGGATAATTAGACATTTTGTGACTAAAGTGTCATGGCTATTCTCATTATATGCTATTCAGTATTCCTGCAGTGCCATAATGTTCTGTTGAGGCGAAGTGAGGTGCCATGAATGGATGTCAGCGTTTCACTCGAGGGCCTTTTATTTTATGCTTCATTTATCTCAACTGCATTGGCTAGTTATTATTAGCCACGGTAATTGGTTTCTTGATAATAAGAACATCCGCATATCACTCTACACAGACTTTACTCCGGAGGCCTTGCTGGACCTTTTCGATGCTTTTGTCATCTTTGGTCCAACACCAAGGCTACAGGTCATTAAAGTGATGCCTGTCAAATTAGACGGCATTCTCCCTTTCACCGTATATGTATCTCAGACTGAAAAGTAATTGTTGAGTGCAACTGTGCAGATGTCCTGCTGTTGCTAAGTGACAAAGCAAAGCCGCTTCATAGTTTACAATGAGCTGATTGCAGTTTGACACCAGGGAGCCCGGCACAGATTTTATATGAATTTCAGGGCCATTGTGCGTAAAAGGATTTGTGCAACTATGTTATTGTATCTGTCACGTCATATCACTTTTGAGCACCGCCTCCAGATCTGCGTGGCTTGTTTTTAAGATGTGCTGAGTAAAGTATGAGCATTTTTTTTTCCCATTCGGTTTTGCACACTGTCCACTTAGCCTTGCACAGATTATGTCACGTGAAGTTTGGTGTTAGCTTAGGTTTACCATACCGCTTAATATACATGTTCTCATGTGATAGGTGATCTGAAATCTGTGGTAAAACTTGAATAGATGTGTTAAAGAATACACATTTTATTCATTGATTTCAAAACCTAGTATTTATTCAACTCTGAAAACTCAACTATCAGAGGTGGGCATTTTACAAAATTTTGTTTGTCGGTCATTCATTAGTGCCCTGGGCACCGTTCCGGCATAGTTGGTAGTGCTGATGCCCCAAAGCAGAGGCAGCATCCAATTCTTTGCTCTGCATGTTGGATGTCCTTAGATGTCCTTTCAAAATAAATGTTAATACAATGTCAATGACATTACAGTAGGACATCTAGGACATTACAGTAATTGACAAAGAATTTATCGTAGAATAAAATAACACATTTTTACTACTCAATTTCTCAGTAATTTAATTCCCCCCCCCCCCCACAGTTTTTTCCTTTTTAAAGTTGCATTTTACAGTTTATTCCCTTAAATAACAGACAAACATTTGTGAAATTAAGATTCATTTGTGAACATATTTTAACAATGAATATATGTATTTCTAATGGGTTTTTTTTTTGGGGAGCGGCAGAAATATTGTGTTTTCACAGTTACAGTGATTTCATGTTATTTTACATTCAGTATATAAGATCACAGTCTATTTAAAAAAATGAAATGGCTCTAACGAAATTAGCCACTTTAGCAGCAGCAGCAGCAGCAGCAGCAGCAGCAGCAGCAGCAGCAGCAGCAGCAGCAGCAGCAGCAGCAGCAGCAGCAGCAGCAGCTTTTCTTTAATGTTTGTTTGCCATTGTAGCTATTTAGTTATCGAGTTTATTATATATTATGCCACTTTCAAATCACACCTGAAAGACCATTACGTAAATTAATCTTGTTAATTAATGTTGTGCATGTGTGCTTTTGCAGCTATCCTAATCAAGTCAGTTGTAACCAAGGAAGTGCTTTCACCACATTAGCGCTTCGCTCCCTTGTGTCTCAGTGGTCGTCTTTATTACGCACCCAGGTCATCTTTTTGTCTTGGTCACCTAAGCCCTCATTTAGAGGTCTGAAAGCACGTCATTGATCTGAAGGAGAAATGGAGGCTATTTGTCTGCTTAGAAGAAATTGAGGTAGATTTGTTTGTGGCTCCTTAGTTTACAGTTGACATATCATATGAAGCAGCAGGGTGACCTCGTGGTTAGCACGTCTGCCACACAGTCGAGAGGCTGGCCTGTGTGGGGCAAATTCAGAACACTGGTACATCGTGCACCAAGCAAAGAGATCCCTGATACGCACGTGTGCACATGTCTGCTTCTAGTCTGAGGTTGTGGAAGCTGAAGGTAATGGTTTTCCATTTTTCCTTAATGCCAGTGGGTCAGGGAGTGTTGGCTGGGCAGAACTTCATTACAGAAGCCCAGCAGGCCCCCTACATCTCCTATAGGGATTCATTATGTTGCTGCTCCAACCAAACCCCACCCACCCACACCAATGACACACCCCACCTCACTACAGCAACATGGAATGTTTGTAAAGGTTTCCATGTAATGTCAGAATTCACGTGACATGATGGCTTCATATTTTCACTTTGCTATCTATGACTATGGGGGAATCGGGAATATATACCTGTACAGTATATAGAGTTGGAGTGCTTCTGGAGGATGTATTTCCAAGTGACGAATTATAAGTATAAAAACTTGGAAAATTCTCTAAAATTCATGATACGGCAGTCTACTGGCAACACTAGGTGCTGACCTTGTATACTTTTTCAGCACAAACCAATATGCTACTGTGTGAAATAGCTATTTGTGTAAAACAATCACTACAGTGCATGTTGTTGTTAGCTTCTACATGTATACTGGACGTCATCTTTGGTCCACAGGTGTAAACTTGAATGCCAATGCATGTCGTGCCAGTGGTCACAGCTGACATTCTTGATTAGGCCTGAGATGGTTATGGAACCTGACTATTTTTTTTAGCCTAGGGCCAAAGGCTGTCAACATGATAAGCTCAAATGTCACACACGAAGGCCCGCCATTGACATACACACAAACATACAAAATGTTCTTCTTTGTTTGTTTGCTTATTTATTTTATTGTTTCAACAAGGATTGTTTGCTCTACCCACTTGATTGATGGCTTCAATGTAATTGCCACTTTCTCTCAAGTAGTACTATTATTTATTTTACCATCCATGCATGTGAAGTACCCCGTCTCCCATGCTAATTCAATATGTGAGGGCAAGATGGATTGAGCTACAGATTAGGTTTGGTTAGGTTGCACATTGACACAAACCGCACGTGTGCCGTGGGTTGCCTCATAAGGAATAAGGGAGTCAAGGACAAGCAATTTGTCTGAGCTTTGAATTAATTTGCAGTATAAAAAAGATGGCGATATGGAAATAGAAGTAATTAAGTTGATAGATTGGATGCAGCGTGTGAGATTCATGTGTCATCATCGCTACAGTGCTCCCAGGATGGAGATTTGCCATCAGAGTTCAGATCCCTCAGCATGCACTTGGAGCAGTTGTCAGTACAACACATTTGTTGCACTCAACTAGTTTTTAGCAATCAATTATCCCTCTGAGCTCAAGAAACAACATTAGGATTTATAGTATGAAATGTATGTACAAATATACATAATAGAACCTGTTCATGACAAAGTATGCCTGTTCTGAATGGGGACCATATTATATAATAGCTTGACGGTAGCTAGCAAGGATGCTATATTCCCAATAGTAGTATTATTTCAAACACTGGTGTACAAATTGTTTGTTGTCTAACCAAGCATTTTCCCTCTCCAATGTGTCGTTTGTGTTTACGTGACAGTCCAGTCGGCAGTCTGAGTGACTCTGTGATAAACAGACCAATTACTGAGCTGTGATTGACCAGTCCACAGGCAGACCTGCTCATTCTAAAGATAGCAGTGGCCTTTTTATTGCCCTGCTAATCTCTTCTATCACTCTGTATTTTATTTCCTCCTCGTCTTATTTTCCTCGTCCCCCCAGTCCACCGCCACCACCCTCCCCACTCTGGCTGTGCATGTGTACAGACCTCAAGGTCATCTGATAGACCCCCCCCCCCCCCCAATTGCCAGTGAGTGCAAATTTAGCAGAAAGTCTAAGAATATCTATCCTCTTTAGGATAAAAGTCATTTTCGTGGACATGACTGTGTTTTCATTAGATTATCACTATTGTTAAAAAAAAAAGACTTGAAAAAACCTAGTAACGTTTTTTCACTCAGAAATTCTAAGTACAGGGAGTCCTCAAGTTAGGGCAGAGTTCCGTTCCTACGCTGACGATGGAACCCGAATTTCGGCTTAAGTCAAATTTCACTGTTAAAGTCAAATTTGTAATTTAAATAAACATATTTGAATGACCCGGAAGACGCCGGAACCAATATTTCGTGTTTCCGCACGGACATTCATTGCTGACGGATGGCAGAGCGAAGCTAATTCAAACTTAAACACGGAAATGTGACGCGCCTGATGGCGAGCTGACCTGCTGATGGACGTCCGTTGCTGGAGGTAACAACAACACAACTTTAAATAACTTAAAAATTGTGTGATTACTGTGAGAAATTAACAAAAAAGAAGGTGCGCCGTAAAGTCGAAACGACAAATGGCATAATTCGAGGACTCCCTGTAAATAAATTTTACCAGTTTATTAAAAAAAAAAAAAAAGAAGCTACTCAAGGTTTGATGAACAGGTTGGGAGACAGCCACTCTACCACCTGAGTCGTGCCGTTCCTGCTGCGTGTTAGTATATTGATGGTGTCCGGCGGAATCCCTGCAGTTCAAGCGACCAACAATGCAGTATAGTGGCAAATAGCAAGAGTGGCATGGCTCAGGTGGTAGAGTGGCTGTCCCAAGCTGAAGGTCATGAGTTGGTTTCTCAACACTTGAGTAACTTTTTTTTAAATGTATTTAAATAAACTGGTAAATGTACTAAAAACTCTCCTTGTAAAATATATTTGAATTTCTGAGAGGAAAAAAACTACTAGTTTTTCTTTTTCAAATAACTATTACTCTTTTCTTTTCTTTTTTACAGTGTTATTGTTTAGTGATTTTTCCAACTCTGTCAACTTTATTGATATAGAGTCAATCAATTCCATATTCTATGAGCTTCAGCGTGACCCAACCAATCATGGAAGTTTAGCATTTTTCAGTAAAGGGTGTTGGGCGCTCAAGTTACTTAAAGCAGAGGTCCCCAAAAACCGCTCTGTGGCCTTTTTTTTATTTGATATTTTTGCGGCGGAGCAAAAATACATGTCAGCATGCCCCCAAAAATCTGTAAATGAAAGGCTCAGGTGGAACTCACAATTGCATACTCGAGATACAGAAGGTGCACTAAGTTGTGCTCGCAAGATATGCAAGCATGCAAACTTTAATTTATGGATGTCGCAAACCCAACTTATCATCCATGCGTGAGAAAAATATCTTCTGGGTTTTAGATGAAAGATTACCATAAAATCATGGTACAATCATGTCAGGTTTAACTGTAGATGATAAAATGTCCTTTTTCACTTTTTCTCTCTACTACATTTGCCTAAATCTTATTAACTTATTTTTTCTGTTCCTTTCACTCTTTCAAAGTAAACACAGGAGTTACCTCTGTGTACTTGACCACCTTGACGCTCTCGTTCTGGAACACGAAGGTACTTGTACAATTGTCATTAGCCTAATTTCCCAGAGGCTCACTGATCCTAATTATCATGGCTGTGTGCAGACTAGAGCATGTCACATTAGGATGGAATCCCTGCTGTTTGTGCCCATGCTCCGCCAGGTCACAGATTACCACCTTGAGATTTATCACCAGAGGAGATTAACTCCTAACAACTTTAAAACTTTCCGTACTTATGCTGATGTCATTACTCACCTTCAGCCAATATTGAGGTCGAAAAGAGAGGTGATCAGACTTGATGAACATTTGGATCCAGAACTTTAAGGGACCATCTGTTTCAGTTAGTCTGCATAGTTGGTTAATCTTTTGTATGTCCTTTGAGTCAGTACAATGTCCTATCCACCACATTACTTCTGGTTTCAAGAAGAAATATGTGCACTGTGGCTGTGCGAGGCACTTAAATGATCCCTTTCCATCTCCATTCACCTGTGGATAGATAGACAAATTGAAATAGTATCTGTGTAAGGCCAGTGAAAAGGCAATTTCCTTCAGACATGTCACAAATATGATGTTCTTTGTTATGCTATTAGTGTGGAACAGTCACACAACACCTCCTGTAAATACAGTAATTAAGAGTCTAAATGGCATTGTTTCATATTTTTCATTTAATTTAAGGCAAGGTCTGATTAAACCAGTGATTACTGCCCTGTACATTCAAATGACGAAAACATTTGGGGGCTGTGCTTGCCTTGTCAAACCGAGGTCGACGGCTCCCTTCTTTAGTGGAGGTTCTCAAGCATTCCAGATTCACCACATCAGTATCTACTGAAACTCCGACACTCTCTCACTCTGCTTCATCTATCCTTTCTTCCTTTAGTCTTTTCTCTGGTCTCCCGAGGCCTCCCTAATCTGTTGGAATTTAGATGTTTCTGGGGTTGGTGAAAGATTCTGGTTTTGTAACTCTGTGGGTGGTAGGTGGGGCTGGTTGATTCCACTTTGTTTCATCTTTCTTTCCTTTGATCCTTCCTCTGGTCTCTTGACAACTTCACAACTATAGTGGGACTCTGAAGTATCTGGTTAAGGGTCTGGGATTTATAACTGGTTTCACGTGAATTAAAGAGCACAAACTCATATGCACACACAAAAAAAGAGAGCGATGATGATGACATGTTGACTGCCGAATGAATAATACTGAGCTCTCAAAGAAAAAAGAAAAAAAAGTTCAATAAAACAAATAAATCTTTTTCTTTTTCTTTTTTTTACATGTACAGCTTTACTACAATTGCTTAATCAAACATTAAGCACAGTGGAATTGTAATTTTGTAGCTATGTAGTAGGGGTGTTAAAAAAAATCGATTCTGCAATATATCACGTTATTACAGCGCACAATTCTCAAATCGATGTTTAAACATAATTTTAGGGTTAGGGTTCACACATTAAACATAAATGTTATATTAATGGAACATTAAGCCTTAATATTTTATTTCAATGCTGTTCAAACATGAAACAGATTGCAACAGATTGTTTGTTAAATGCAGTGGCTCACAGTTATAAGCCTGAAGTTTCAGACAAATAAAAAAAATTAATACAAATCTTACAGTGTACATGTACAAGTTTACTCATTGGTGTTTTCTAAATTTGAGTAAAAATAAATAAATCGCAATAATCAACTTATAGATTTGTATCGGGATGAATCGGTATTGAATCGAATCGTGACCTATGAATCGTGATACAGATCGAATTGTCAGGTACTAGGCAACTCACACCCCTACTATGTAGTATATTTCCATAGTCATGAACATTTCCATACATTCCAATTATTGTAATTCCAATGGAAAGTGTCTCTGTCGTTTGCAACTCAACAGCTGATTGATTGATTAATTAATTAACAAATTAGCATGTACATTTTGTCCATTTAGTACATTTGTGTATGTGGGTCACGTTGCATTTACTCCCCCAGGCTGTTGCTGTAAATCAGCACCTAATTTAGAACAGCTCTCTAGATCACATCTGGTTTGTTATTATTATCAGCATGGTGGTAAAGACACTCACCTGTGTTATTTATGGTAACTGCTAGCTGTGAAACCAATCACGGAAAGAAGAAGGTGAAATGAGGAAGAGAAAAACAGTAGCTGTAATGTACAGCTCGAGGCTCAGTTTTGTACTTAAGCAGTACTTCTCAGCAATGTCCTACGTGTTCCTTGTCATGCGTTTCAGGATGATAAAGGTGCACAAACAGTGCGTTGATGTTAATCTAGTTTTTCTACGGCTGCACGGTCTAAGACCAATGTTTCTTTTAAAGAAGCCCAAATTTTGCATATGTATAGTATGTTTTCCTCCAGCTCCCTTGCAAGCAACAAAATCAACAAAAAAATGCAGATCATGACACACACTTTTTCATTGTTTTCGATTTATATGAATTGATTCTCTATCTCTTCTATAATAATTAACGTTCATTACCATATCTGCATATTCTTATCCGAATGGAGCTGGTCTCCATTTGTCTGAGGAAACAAGAAAATATTATTTTCTGTTATACTCTATATTTCACATAGCTGCACGTCTTAAAACATGTACTCTGTCTTATTTTTGATTGTCTTTGTACAGCTGTGCCTGCTATGCTCATTATAAAGCACTTCAAAGTACATGCCATCTATTGAAGGGCACACTCAAGACAGCATGTTAGTTAAATAAACTGCCAGTCTTTTTTCAGATCCTTGCAGAGATTGTACAATATGGTATTGTTCCAACAGTGGATCATTCTCCTTCAGTACAAGGTTATGGTGGTAGCAAGTAGTTGTCTAGACAGGTGTCTTTCTTTGGACTGGGACACAGGATGCCATTTCCCCAGCTTTCAAAAGTAATATACATGATGATATGAACAAATATATATAAGGTCATAGGAGGAAGCTTCAGAGATTTTACAGTTTCTATTGATGGCCTCAGGCCTTCACACGTGTGTGACACATGAGCAATCCTATCATTTGGGTGGGTTGAGGTTTTTGTATGAACCAGTTACTATGTAAGATGAAATTGATTCAGTGTCACGCATGGTCGCCGGGTTATCACACATCTTCCTGCGCCACAAACTCATTCGATCTCCATCTTGCTGCAGTGAACCTGCTTGACCAGCTTGCGCAGCAGCTTTCCATTTCTCGCTTCACCACTAAGAATGAGATTCAAGGTTAATTTAGTTCATTTGGTTGGAGGCTTGACTGTCATGACTGACTGTGTTGCAGTGCTGTGTGTTTATGATTGAAATTTTGATTTTCTCGAGTGCTGCGGTACACAAATATCTTTCTATAAAAAAAAAACCTATTACCATGCTCGATGTGATGGAGTCACAGGTGGATGAAGTAGTTGGGGGAGGGTAAAGCAAAGTATATGTAATATTGTCCACAAATACATTTATGTTGAATTTCCCCTTGAGAGACTGTAATATGTATAATAAATTAATGAATAAATTAAGCATGCAGTGTTCCATTTGAAGGACAGCATTGTAGTAGGAATACAACTCGCCATTAGTTACTCTCATTATCTTTTATGATAGCTTCGTGTTCTCTCATCAGTCTAATTAAGGTTGACAACAGTCACTGCGCACCTCTTTGTTTATTCCTCTTTTTTAGGGAGATATTTGGTTGTCAAGTTCACATCCAGTACTATGCGGTTGCACATCCTTGCACAAGCAATGAAAACTTCAGTCTCCCTGCATCACATCACATCACATCACGTCAGCCTCTTTCATCACACTGTCCATTCCTCTTTAGCTTAGACCAGAAGGTCATAAACAATGGTTAAAAATTTTTTTTCTTGTTTCTGTTTCCACGCAAACTACTCTCAAGAGATTGTACATTCACTTATTTTTTCTTTTCCGCTCATCTCTCGCACTGAAATTCTACTCATGCTATTTCACTCAACTTCCATGTTGGAATTGGTTTCCAGTGAGCATCTCTCCCTTCAACTACAGCAACAGATATCTGATTGAAATAAAGACGCACACATTTCACACTGCAAGCCCAACCAACATTTACCAGTACACCAGCTCCTCTATAGCCAAAACCACAAAGACACCTGACATTGACTGGAAAGCCAGCTTGAGCTCAGGATGACTGAGAGTGCCAATGATAGCTGGAAGCAGAGTCGATAACTGCGATGTGTGCTTTGGGCCATGAAACAAGACTCAATTTGGAGGAGTTAACTGTTCTCTGGCTGCTTGAGAAGGGCAAGTGAGAAAGCATCTGAGCCCCCTTTTTTTTTTAAACAACGATTTGCTAAAAAGGGGGGAAATGGATAAAAGTAGAATAGCATCTTTAAATTTTAAGGTTAAAAAAGAGAGAGAGAGAGTCATGATTAATGTTGTCCTTCAGTTGTCTGTTCTGGTCCTGGCTGAGTTGTACTTCATTTTCACATTATGTAATAATGTACTATCATTATGCACCGCAAACACTCCTGGTGAGAACTTGTTACACTTTCGACTCAATGAGCCTTTATTGTAAGATCTCTACTGCCCCCAAGTGGCTGTCAAGTTGACTACACGTTCAGTTCACACATTTTTGAAGCAATTAAAAAAGGAAGGTACTTTTCAATGTTATTATGGATATGTATTGAATGTTTAAATGTGTTGTAGTTAGTAAATACCCTTTTCTAAGCACCAAAAACTTTTCAATTTAAGTTTTTGCTTACAAATTGCCCTGAAAGTACATTGAATTTGTTTAGTCTGATCAACATGCTTCCAAAAATTGTATTAAACATATCTAAATGTTTATTATTATATGTTTTGTAGAGACAAATATTCTCATCGTTGAGCAGCTTTATAATGTGCCCTATTGAACGCATTCTTGTCTGTGCCTTCTGTGCAGTATTTATCATGGCTGCAGGACTGCTGGTCTACCCCTTTGGGCTCAACTCTTCACTCGTCAGGTCCTTTTGTGGAAACTCGGACATCTACCACGCCGGCGAGTGCCAAATCGGCTGGGGGTACATGTTGGCCATTGTCGGAGTGATGCTCACCATCTTTTTGCCCTTTTTTGCCAAATATGCACCAAAGGAGCAGCTGTCTCCCACCCCTTTGCCTGTTCTTTTATAGTTTTTGTTGTTTTTTTGACTGCTTTCTCTGAGCTGACTTTGACAAAAGGACACCTGCATTTTTAAAGATACTGATTAGAATTGCTGTTTGGGAAACGTGGCTCTGTTGTATGTTGTTTTCCTTCCTGTTATATGTAAAATGACTTCAGCTGTGTTTTATTTAAACCGTTTTTATATCATTTTAACATCATGTGAACGTTTTAACTCAGCCATTTTCTTGAATATATTGTCCAATGTTGAAGGGACAATACAGTTACTTATGTGATCATTATTGCAGCATTTTTGTACGTGTTGTTCCCCTTTTACTGGTAACAAGTCAACTTGATGTGAACTATTCCAAAACAGACAAATCATGGTGTGCACAAAGGAACTGGAGAACTGCACGCACTATGTGATTTGTATTTTTTTTCCCACTCAAGCAATCAATTAAACAACAAAGTTCTGAGGAATATTATACGAGAAGAACCCTTTTCTTTTTTAAACTCGAGGACGTTTACCCGGGGGAGTTGAACTGTACATATGAACTACTAGACTAAACGCAGTTTAGGTTTAAGGTTCTAAAAATGACTAAAAGGGAACTCTGGACTACTAAGGAACCAAGAAGAGCCTTGATGCTACTTTTTGTATCATGCAAAGGAGCGTCAACACTGATTTTGGTGTGTCTTCCTTAAAATACATTTAACAATAGATAGTGGGTTTCTCATTAGTGCTGTCCAAAATGTCAACCTTTTCCAGGAATTCAATTATTCGTGTATGTAACTCGCTTGTTAAATGTAAGCAATCTCCTATTGTCTACAGCAAATACAACTTATTTCAGGACAAACACGATCGCAAAACGTGGGGAGATATGGGGATTTTGTCAAAACAAATGCATGAGAAGAAAGACTTTGTAAATGGTAGAATAACTGCTGTCAACTATGATGTGATGTGACCAACTTGTGCCTTTTTAATATTACAAAGACAAGTGTTCAATACCATTATCAGGTTGTCATCTCCACCATCTCATCATTTTTACTGAGAAAAAAAAAACTCCTGGAGTATTTTTTTTAATTAGTTTCTTTATTTACTTGATGCAGTATGATATTACAATAGTAAAATAATTCAGAGGATAAAGGAAGTTGTTTTGCAGAACAAAACGGCAGTTCAAAAATCTCTTAAATTGCTGTTGCTAAAGGTTGGAACATAATGGCTAATCTGATTTCCTGGCACCCTTGTTCTAATTGATTAAGACTCTTTCAGAGTGGTAAAGTAGGAAGTTGTACAAATCAAACCTTTCTTATCCAAGCACATTATTCTAGTGCCCAAAAAAAAAATCTGCTCCTTCATGGTCCTACTTGTCCTTTTAAAATATGGTAAAATTGTTACCATGCTCCATAAGACAGTTACTGTCTCTGCACACTGCCAATTCATGAAGCTGAACTTCAAGCTAAATTTCATTTTCAGTGTGTGTGTGTGTGTGTGTGTGTGTGTGTTCATACAGTGTTTGTATTAAATATGGATGGGTTAAACTTTTAACATTTGGGTCCCTATAATGCCATATCCCGATATCAAGAAATGCTCATTATAAGGGTGCCATATTGAAAAAGAGGTTGTGAAGAACTGTTTGGACCTCATACTGTGGGGCTGACCAGTGTTATTGCACAGGTCTGTTCTCACCCCTTTCTCTTAAAAAACACTGTGTGTAAATATTCAGCACTGGTGATCATCTTTTGGTAGATTTGACTTTTTTTTTCTCTCTCTCATTGTCGCTGTAAATAAAATGACGGTACAGTACTTGCTATCTTGTCTTAACTGCCTGTTTTTGAAGTTGTATTTGGAGAGATTACCTCATTGTGTTTGCATTAATCTGTTAACATTGTTTTGCTGGTCTGTGGTTTTCTTTGTAATAAAAATACTCAATGATTTAATTTTGTTTCCAGTTAAAGGTTTTGGTCACATTTGTTTATTTTTAATTGATTGCAAAAACAGGCACAATAATATAATCAAAACAAGCAAGTGAACTCAACTGTGTACACGTTCTTATTTTCATTCTACAGAACTAAGATAACAAACCATTTTATAAATTTTACAAAAAAAAATCATCAAATTGTGTATATATTACTGTAAAACAATAACCATGTGAAAATACTGCCATTTTCTCTCATGCCTATTCCTTTTGACAAACGATTTCACGTTCAGTTGTTAGAATTCATGAAGTAATCTGACGAGTTTGCGCATGTGTGTGTCGCAGGCTTTGATGGCCTCCTGAGCGTTTCTGACCTCTGAGGGCTTGGCTGCTCGAACTGACACGCACACCAGGACTTCTCTGTTGCGGTCGTAGTTACCAACACAACGGTGAACTTGACCACGGATAAGACGAGGCAGTTCTTGCTCCTGTAGAAATGAGATTGTTTAGAATAGGGGTGTCAAGTATGCGGCCCATACGCCAGAACTAGCCTGTTAGGTGGTCCAATTTGGTCCATGAGGACAATACAAAATGCTGTTTTTTGCTAAAATGACTGTTGTTGCTAATTTTGTCCACTGGAGGGTGCACTGATGAACACTTATGACATTATGAAATATGGCTGTTTTTTAGGTTTTGATAAAAAAAAATAATAATTATCTACACCATAAGACTTGTTATTGACTGACAGCCATTGTCCAAAATTTTAGATAATTAATTCAAGATTTTTTTAAGCAGCCACAGCCACTCAGAATGAAGCACTCCCAACTCACGTTTTCATAGAAGAGACACTGCACGACCTCCTTGCCATCTCTCAACAGGAAGTTCTTGGACTCATGGCGACCAAGTGTGACAGCGGAGTCAAGAGTAGCTGAAGTGAAAGCACATGCTGGAGTATTAACATGGTTATGAGTTGTTAGGAAAGGTAAAGGTAATCCACAACTAACCAAATATCTCAAAAAAATATGTGACTTTGTCTTTAAACTGACTCCAGTGTTTCATGCCTTCAATGACTGCCGTCAAAATCCTGAGTGAGGTGTCAAACGGTGCTTTTTTTGGAGCACTTTTTTGCTAAAACAAATGAAAATATTAACAAAGATAAACACTTTTAACATACTGACTAGTGCATGTTATGTGCATAATACCATTTGAGTTTCTCGTGGAATCTGGGATATATTTGCCCTCCGTTTCCCCACAAATGTGGGCTTCTGCGGTCCAAAAGTGTTTGTCAAATTCCATTTGTTTTGTGTCTGAGCAGCTGGCCCGCTGGTGGGTCCGACAGGAGGAGGCAGAGATCTGAACTGAGTGGGATTGGCCGGACTGCAAGATGGTTGCTGGCTCAGCTGAGTGAAACCGCTAAGCAGTATCTGCGTGCTTGGGGCGCTCTGACTGCTGAAAGACGTTTGGTATTGGTTCTGTCTGGAAGCGAAAATTGATCTGGAAGCCTTTTGTCTCTCAAGGTTGCTGGGTGTTCCCATCTTGGAGCTGAGAATGAAACAAACTCAAATCGAAATTTTCAACAATTGATCACAATGTTAATATTATATATTGGCCTTGTTGTGGTACCATTTTCAAGACTACAGTCAACTTTCAAGTTGTTTGTGAATTAACTACCACAGCAATGGCTACAAACAAAACCCACTTTGTAGTTCCAGCTTTGTAGGGATGTGGTATAGGTGTGTAAGATCTCATTGTTGGTGCAGGTCGATAGCTGTCATTTTGTGGAGTCTGAGTAGCTTGTGCCATGTCCTGTTTGTTCCACTGGTTATTTGGATGAGCATCAAAAGAGGAACCTGAGACCTGGTAAGACCCATAGGCACCTGGGGAGAAAGTCATTCTCAAGAAACACTTTGTTAAATGTAGATTTTGCTTTTGAGCCAGGCTTTGAACAACATTGGTAAGTAACATTCAATTTAATGCTCTCACATTGCTGCGTTTTAGGAGGCTCCTAAGCTTAAGGGCACTCTCCTAGTTTATGGCACATTCATTTTTACTCAATAAGTGTTCTGACACTATTGCAGTAAAGGTTAAAGGAGACTGAATGAATACTTCACCTGATTCGCCACAGGGGGTAGGTGAGCTGGTACTTGGGATGAATTCGTTGTGAGAAAAAAAGTCATTCTCAGAGGGAGCCGATGTCAAAGGAATTCGATTTCTTTTCTTCTGATTGAATAGCGGCACAGGGAGGTAGCCTGATGAAGACAGCAGGGACAGCAAAATTTCACACTAATAATACTCTTTCAATCTGACAGATGTATGTATTAATAATGTACACATTACACTTGCAATATTAGGAAAGTAGGACAAAAAACAAAATCTCTCTGCGCTTTTTACTTCTAATATTACTTGACTTGGCTGCTAAAAGTAATTACTTAGGTAGGTGTGAATGTTAGAGTGAATTGTTGTCTACTCTATTGTATGTCAGGTGTTATAAAAAAAATAATCTTTCAAACCTGCTGTTGGTCTGCCTGACAGGTCATTCCTTTTCATCATGGCTGTTCAAAATATATAAGCTGGAATCCTAAAATTCAATGAATATGGCCGACCAATGAATTAATGAATGGACATGACAGTTTTTGCTTTCAGACACTTTTAAGACTATGCTAGCTGGCTATGCTAGGTAGCTGTGTTTGACACAGCTTTCCGTATTATTACAGAGCCTACAGACTAACATTCAACAGCTATGATAGTTAAAGTACAATAACCACCTGTAAATTCAAATATATCTGAAAATAAGTCATGAATGTTTGTGGCTGTATATGTATGTAATGATTATTATTGGCAAAATGACCTACGGTTCAGCACCCCAGAACGCAAATTGCGCCAAAAAGCGGCGCAGCCGCAGTACTGTAATATCAAGTGGTGCCTTCATATCCTAACAATAAAATCCGACGTTATAAAGGCTAAATGATAGTGCTTGTCGAAAATACTCGTAAAATTGTAGTTTTGTTGTTGTTTGTTTTTTACATAATCATTATTAAACTCTCCTGTTGATCCATCCATTGGTTTTAAGAAGTTTCCAACGAAAACTTGACTTACAGATTTTGTCAATGAAAAGGTAATCATCCAAACAAAACAATTCACGTTACGTTCAACAATATATTTATTAATGCAGAATGAGGTTTTGTGAAAGGAAAAACCTCAACGTCACTTATTTTATGTACTACTGCATTGTGTTATGTTTATTATTGTTTTTGTTTTTGTTTTTTTAATTGGGTGTGGTTTCTACTAAATCTGCCATCCAATATTTGTCATTTCCTGTTTTTATGTCCTCTGGCTTACTATTTCACAAGTTATCCAGAACAGAAAACTACTTCCGAAGGACCCGAGGAGCTAGCTTGGTACGGCTACAAAATCTTTCTTGATTTATGCAGCGTAGCTACGCTGTTCCACCGTCTTCGGGAAGTTTCTGGGGATGATCTTGCAAATGCGGATTTGCGACAGTCAACACTGGCAACCTGCACGTTGTTGAGGGGGCGGCGCTAGACCACACAGTCGTTTCTGGAAGGATCCTCATGCTTGCAACATGGAGAAAGTGAGTGTTATACAAATCTCGCCTTCTCTGATTCCTAAAATTGTACATTTACACGTTTCAATTATTTATTCGTGATTATCTTCACCTATATTGCATTTGAGGATTGCGGAGATCCGGTTGTCTACTACTGAAACACTGTTATCGGTCAGCTAAGTTAGCTTGATTGTCCGTGGCTTGTGAGGTTAGCCAACCGCTAGTAACATGCCGTAGCCACTTGGCTGACTAGATTTTAATGTATTTTTTGGAGCACTTAATATTGTAACAACGTTTAGGACATATGATCTATTGAGTTGCCGGTCAGCTATTAGTTTCTTGATTGCTGTGAAGGCAGGATACGCAAGTCACCGTTGTCTACACGGTTCGATGACAAAAGTCAAGCAAATAATTCAAGGTGATGAATTATGACTTAACGTCTCCCACGTTGTTTAATAATGCAGTATAGTTCGCCTTCAGATCTGGCGTTTGCGTTAATATGTCACTACAAGTACAAGCACACCGTTAGTGAACAACTAAGTTAGCATTAATCGGCTACCCTGAGCACGGTGACTGTGAAGTGTGAAGACTGGGTAACTCCATTAAATTACACATTTTATTTCGTTTAATTAAAATAATATATCTAAGGTCTGGCATATTTATTCGAATACACGTGCTGCAGCAGTATTTCGGTTGCTTCAGTAGCCTGTACTCTGTCCGGAAGATCATTCTAGATGCACAGAGGATCGCTGTCATGACTAGTTTTTTTTTTTTGTACATACACTTATTAGCACTCTATTTTAATGTAATATCTCACGAAGGTTATAGACATAAAGAAGTTTAAAAAAAAAAGAAGAAGAAAAGAAGCAAACTTTCACCAGAAGCCAGTAAGTTTGCTAAAAACACTGAACATTCCGTGTAGAAAGTGTGGTTCACGTCACACGCCTGAAGAGGGCACACTCGTTTTATTTGAGAGTATCCAAGTATCACGATGATGATGATGATGATGATGATGATGATGATGATGATGATGATGATGATGATGAGCTGTCTCTTGCCTCAAAAAATCTCAAATATTTACTGAATCTTTTATATCAGTGCCCACGGACACCCGGTATCTTATAGGACCACATGAGTAGCCTGTAGACCTGTTCTAAAAAAAATAACTCGTCAATGATGAGACATAGTGATAGGAATGTTACATAAGTGATGTTTTGAAAATGGTCAGGGGTTTTATGCTGCCGATTTCGATACCAATTACCCTTGAGTGAGAGCTGTTGATACCGATCACATGGATTAGCTCTACATTGTTAAATTCTAGAGATGCTAACTAATGATGATTTGTCAATTATTTATTTGACAAATTGATGAATCCAAAAACTTCCTTCCAAATCTCCATCACTTTTATTCTACAAAACAGGACCTTATTTCAAATTATGCATAAACACGGTATGATTCAGTTATTGGTTTGGTCTGTATTGTGCAGTATTAAGCACACAGGCTCGCTGCTTTCTCAAGAATCAGCCATCAATAATACACTGCTGGTATTTATTTTGTTCAATTAATCCCTTTTTGATCATTAAAACCTGTCTGTTTTCTGAAAACTTTTAAAGTGGGCATCTACACATTGCTTCAGGGTGGATTATAGCTATGTGGTTTGTGAATTTTTAAGTCTAGTTGCTCAATACACATTGTGTGTGTAATGCCATATGTCAGTTAATTAATATTAATTTACAATGTACGTTGGGATAAAGAGTGCATGAACAAATGAAAGACATGTTCTGTCACTTGTGTTGCACCTGTCTGACGTGAACAGATGCCTCTTAGTTATTGCTTGGCACTGGCAGCTGTTCATAGATGTTATCTGGGTCTGTATTGGCGAAAGTCAGCACGCGTGTGTTTCTTAACCCTAAAAAACTACATGAAGCAACAGTGTCTATTATTGTCCATTTGTGTGTTTCATGGATTTACTGGCTTCTGTTTCACAGGTGTCTGCATTGAAAGACCAAGGCAACAAAGCACTGAGTGCAGGAAATATTGACGAGGCGATTCGCTGCTACACTGAAGCCGTGACTCTCGACCCCAAAAACCATGTCCTGTTCAGCAACCGTTCCGCTGCCTACGCCAAAAAAGGCAATTATCAAAAGGCTCTCGAGGATGCTTGTGAGACCATCAAGATAAAGCCAGACTGGGGCAAGGTGAGGTCACTTTTGTTTAGTAGTAATCCTTTTGACAATACATTCCCCCGCAGTAATCTAAATTGGTGAACAATCTCCCATCTTGATCAAAAAGGGTTACTCCCGTAAAGCCGCGGCACAGGAATTTCTTGGACGACTTGAGCAAGCCAAAACAACGTACCAAGAAGGCATCCGGCATGAGCCAAACAATCATCAGCTGAAGGAGGGTTTACAGAACATTGAGGCCCGCCTCGCAGGTAGACGTTTGTATATCCCCACAGAAAGGCACCATGATTATCAAAGGCTGCTTAAATGATGAGACGAGAGTTACAAGGGCTTACGCTTTTAGTTGGAGTAAAGAGAATCAGGACACGTCAACAAAATAAACTGATCTTTAACTTGTTTTAATAAACAAATGTTGACAACATTGGAAAAGGAACTTTGTTTTATGATCGATTTAATAAAGGCGATGTATTCACAGCTTTGTCACCTAATTTCACCTCTAGGGATGGAACTATATCCAAAACATTACAATACGATAAATATTACGATGTGAACCTCACAATTCGATAGTTATCACGATGTTGTGGGGAGGCGGCGATATTAAAAAAGCTCACGATACTGTATAAAAAAATCTTATTGTAAAAAAATAAAATAAACTTATATGGGGAGAAAAAGCACAGTACAGTATTGTATTTTTGTGCGTAATAGCAGCAGTAACAAGTAAACAAAAAAATATAGGCTTGGCCTTGTCGTGTCACATATCATTGTCGTGCTCCTATTGGCTCAGCGGCGCAGAGTATCATGGTCTATAATATAGTCGGACATCGGACATATAGACTATATGCTGTGTTTGGCTGAAACAGGCGGAAAGTAAAAAAAAAAAAAAACTTAAATCCGGCATGAGCTGGTAAAATTTGATAAATGTTGTCATTTTTTTAGATGTATCAGTATGAGACTATTGAGGATATGATTCATGTTACTGGCAAATGTGCGCACGTCAAAGTGCAGTTGTATACATGACCAGGTTTATACATTTTCTTTTTATTGAAATATATCAACCTATTATTGTATCAATAATGAAATAAGTCAAAGCATACAAAGAATAAGAGGTAGGACTAGATAAGTTTTCAACTTCTTCCTACTATCTGTTGAACATGTAAACCGTGACAAATGATGATGTATAGTTTTTTTTTCTTCTTTTAAATCTTTATTGCATTGCATTTATTGCTTTTAAATCTAATTTTTTTATGGAGATGTTGAAAATGTTGCTGGTATGACAAATTTATCAGAGTGATAACCACCCCAGGGGCCAAACCTTTCCTAATTAAAATTAAACTGCACAATTAAATGTCGTTAATATCGTTGCATAGCGACAACAATATCGTGGCAGTTTTAATATTGCGATTTTACCATTATAGTTGCATCACTGGTCACCTCTGCTTGTAACTCATCATAGTAAACAGAGCATGTACATACAATTTGTGACTTGAGTCTTGGGTGCACAGTTAGTGGAGTCAAGCCTTTAGAAGACCATGCTGATGTTTTTTTTCCTCTTTTTTTTTTGGTATTTCAGAGAAATCAATGATGAATCCATTCGCCATGCCTAATATGTATCAAAAGCTGGAGAATGATCCTCGAACCCGCGAGCTCTTGGCAGATCCGAGCTACAAGGAGCTCCTGGAGCAACTCAGGAACAACCCTTCTGCGCTTGGCACGTATGTGCATTTATTTTGTGTGTGTATATAAGAAATCTTAGGGGGGGGTGGAACAAGAGGTTTGGACAACATTGACATTGAAAGAAAAAAAAATCTCAAGCCTATGTTAGATCAGCTAATTCCTAATGATACCAAATTATGAGTGTTTATCTGGGTTGTAGGAAACTACAAGATAAAAGAGTGATGACCACACTCTCTGTGCTGCTGGGACTGAACTTGTCTGGAATGGATGAAGACGACGAACCCACGCCTCCTCCTACTTCCGCCAACAAGCCTAAAGAGACGCAGCCTCCCCCTTCCACAAACAACGACCTTCCTGAAAACAAAAGAAATGTAAGTCAGCCAATCACGTTTTGTCCACGGGTGTCGCCGTATGTAATTTTGAGTGTTAATTCTCTGCTTGGCATGTTGAATAGGCGGTGAAAGAAAAGGAACTTGGGAATGCTGCCTATAAGAACAAGGACTTCGATACAGCACTCAAGCATTATGAAGAAGCAATCAAGAATGATCCTACCAACATGGCTTATATTTCAAATCAAGCTGGTATGTACTTTTATAGTACGTAATGCAATTGGCAAACACAAATGTGCTTTTGGCAGGTTTATTTCGTGTGTGTGTGTGTGTGTGTGTGTGTGTGTGTGTGTGTGTGTGTGTGTGTGTGTGTGTGTGTGTGTGTGTGTGTGTGTGTGTGTGTGGGGTGGGGGTGGGGGTGGGGGTGGGGGTGGGGGTGGGTGTGTGTGTGTGAAATGATTTGCTACTAGTTCAGAACTGTTAATATAGAACTGTCATTTCACATGTACATTCACACGTGAAATGTTCTTTTCATGATCCTTTTAGCTGTTTACTTCGAGAAGGGAGATTTTGAGAAATGCAGGGAGCTCTGTGAGAAAGCCATTGATGTTGGCAGAGAGAATCGTGAAGACTACAGACAAATTGCCAAGTGAGTTCGCTTTTTTAAATATATTTGTTTGTCCTATATGAAGAAATTTAAGAAACTGTCAGAAATAACTTAAGCAATTTGGAAAACTTGTATAATTTGGATGTGACACATTTTGTAGTTAATGATTGATTGACTACAAAAATATCTCTTACCTTAAAAAAAAATCTTTTAAGATGTACATTAACTTCACCACAACTCGTGATATCAACTTTCTGCTGAAATACTTTACATCAATTGTCTTTCCATATGTTGAATGTTTGCATCTGCTTATCCTTTAAGTCGGGGTTCACCAATTCCGGTCTTCGAGGTCCGGAGTCCTGCAGGTTTTAGATGTTTCCGCCCACTAGCAAGCCTGATTCATATAATCAGTTCGTCAGCATGCCTGATAACGATCCTGATCTTTAGTATCATATCAGGTGTGTTGGTCGGCGGAAACATCCCAAACCTGTAGGACTCCGGACCTTGAAGGATCGGAATTGGTGAACCCTGCTTTAAGTGATTGAACTCTGTTTTTCAGTTTCATTTCGGGTGCCTTCACTGTAGAGAGTTGGACTCTCACAAAGAATGACCTTTGGAAATAATACATTTTGTCTTAATATCTCTCTCATTCGTCTTTCTTTAAAGGGCTTTGGCCAGGATTGGCAACTCGTACTTCAAGCAGGAAATGTACAAAGAAGCAGTTCAGTATTTCAACAAGAGTTTAACAGAGCATCGCACCCCTGATGTCTTGAAAAAGAGTCAACAGGTGTCTGTCCCCATTTTTTATGCTGTATTATATTGTGTTTGTGTACACCTTATCAGGAAAAAAAATGCAGCCACTCGATACATTTTTTTTTAAACCTATTTCTGCAGGCAGAGAAGATCCTAAAAGAGTTGGAGAAACAAGCCTACATTAATCCTGATTTAGCTCTGGAGGAGAAAAGCAAGGGAAATGAAGCCTTCCAAAAGGGTTTGTGTAACAGTTAAAAGCTTACATTGCTATACTGTTTGTTTGTTTTTTTATGGTCCCCAAACAATTTCCCTGATTAACGTCTATTGTGCTCCCTGTAGGAGACTATCCTCTAGCCATGAAACATTACACCGAGGCCATCAAAAGAAACCCAATTGATGCAAAG
Organism: Leptonotus elevatus; assembly: GCF_054856555.1. Lineage (NCBI taxonomy): Eukaryota > Metazoa > Chordata > Actinopteri > Syngnathiformes > Syngnathidae > Leptonotus > Leptonotus elevatus. Next base: position 13,312,281 of record NC_141254.1, read on the forward strand.
CTCTTCAGTAACCGAGCCGCCTGCTACACTAAACTGTTGGAGTTTCAACTTGCCCTGAAGGTGCTAATCAACATTGCCAAACACTATTAAGTTTTTAACATCACATCTGATCTCTCACATTTGAAATGTATTAACTTTTTGTGTGTCCAGGATTGTGAGGAGTGCATCAACCTTGAGCCCAAATTCAGTGAGTTGGACGCCTTCAATTCCTTAGCGTGTATTTCATGCTACGTGTTATGTTTTGAAGTGTTAATTTATGAAATTGGTCCACAGTAAAGGGCTACACACGCAAAGCGGCTGCTTTGGAGGCAATGAAAGATTTTTCCAAAGCCATGGATGTGTACCAAAAGGCTTTGGAGCTTGATTCGTCTTCAAAGGTATTTCAGTCTGGTTTTATGCTACAAGGTTGGGTGTCATAATTAGTATGTTAATTTAAAGTTTCTTTAACGCCACATGGTTTTTTTTAAACAAGTAATTAGTGACCACCCCTTACTTGGAAAGGCTGTACTAGGGGAATTCCAGATGCAACGCAGCAGACACGTCCAAGTCAAAATTTTAGCAGTAATGCATTTCGTAATAATGCATTCATTTGTGGAGACTGATGTCAAGTTGTATTTTACAATCTAAAACATTTACAGAATTTCATAAGTTACTTCATGTTAAAGATTAGTTAGCTCTTAAGATGATAAGACAAGTGCACTGATCTGTCACCAAATGTAATTATGCGATCTAGTGGCAGAAAAATGACCTCAACACAAGTCAATATCACACTCATTTTTTTACAGTACATCTTTTTAATTTTAACTTAATTTTATGAATTATTGTGAACTTACTGTATCAGTGACTAAAAGATGCAGCCACATTTCTATTAGTTTTACTTTTTTTTTTTTTTTTACTTTTGTGTTAGCAAGAGCATGAAATTGTAAGTTTAGAACAGATGTAAAATTTGTGATTAATTGTGTTAACTATTGAAGACATGCAATTAATTTGGATTAAAAATGTTAATTGTCTGACACCCCTATTATCATTAAATCGAAATGTGTTACATTAGATGTTTTATCGATCATTATCTAATTCAAACAATCCAATGTGTACCAAATTGTAAATGTGTTGTTAAATTGGAATTTTAGCATTGACTACTTCAGCACAAGATTTATTGCCCACAGCAGAGGGGAAAACAAAAACAAAACAAATGTATTTTATGCCCGTCATGTGAATGACTTTCATCTTTTACGTTCTCCACTCAGGAAGCCACAGAAGGCTTACAGCGCTGCATGGTCAGTCAGGCTATGAGGAACGACAGTCCTGAGGAAGTAAAGCAAAGAGCCATGGCCGATCCCGAGGTGCAGCAGATTATGTCGGACCCCGCCATGCGCATGATCCTTGAACAAATGCAGAAGGACCCTCAGGCGCTCAGCGAGTAAGTTTCACAACTTCTTTAACCTGCATCTGCATTTTGAAAGGTTTCATAAGAAAAAATGTCATGACTCTTTTTCCCCGTTTCTTTACTTCAGCCACTTAAAGAATCCTGTCATTGCAAAGAAAATTCAGAAACTCCTGGATGTCGGACTCATAGCCATTCATTGATGTGACACAAGCCAAGATGTGAAGAAACGCCCAAAAAGGGGAACTAAATACAAATTCTGTCTAAATATTACATTGTCTTTTTGTTGCCTTCAAAATTATACTCTGTGGTATCACTCAAACTGTGTTTTGTTTTTTTAGCATTTCAAGTCCTGACTTTTATTAAATATGAATTCTTTGGCCACTTTGAAACCAGATTCCAGATGACATGCCCCTAAAATTAAACGATGAATGGACATCTCAACTATATATGGCAACAGCGCCGTTGGAGTTTTAAAGGCCATTACTCACTGTAAAGACAGACCACATTTTTCTCTTAAAGCAAGGAAATTGTACAATTGAAGTTTCACAGTTGTCGAACACATGTTGGAATTATTTGTTCTGAATGGCTTGACTAAACGCGGTTATTCAAAATTTGTGTCAATGGGTTTGCTTTAACGTAATCTCTTTACTTAATCTGGATCCACTGGTCTCTATATATGTGCTGTATGATTGTGGGCAACACATCAAATGAGACTCCTTCAAATGTCAGATATTCTAATGATTAAAATTAATACAGCAGCATACAGTGGTGTTTTTAATACATGAATACTGTACTATTCTGTAACATTGGGCGTATGTTTGTGGACCTTATCTCTTTACTTTTTTCTAGTTTGGCACCCAATAGGGCTGGAAAGTTGTGCCAGCCTACTGTCATGATTTTTATAGAGGACATATCTTTTTAATTGTCTTTACTTTTAATGCTCCATGTGATACACCTCTCCATTCACCACATTTTTAATGAAGTCTCAATACGTATGAAATTGGCTATGACATTTGGTTGACGGTCCGGGATGATTATTTTTCCTCACTCTCACTGCCATGATATATTACAAGTCCAATGAAGTTTCATTGGAACTAGCTGTGGAAGCAAAAATGTGACCATAGTGAAAGGTAGTTTCAATTTGTATTTATTTTTCCAGAAAGGAAATCAATCTCATAGCTTGTTTAAACATACAATGGTATTGTGGATGTGATGTATATTGAGTTGCATGCAATACAGCACACATGCGACAGGTAGACTGGAAAGATGGTTTTCGCCATAATGGGCCAGCCACATCGGTATGATGGTGAAACCACATAATGCTTCGTGCTTGTGGCTGGAGATATGACAAAAATGATGGTTCGATTTTTCAGTTCACAATCAGGACAATAAGAGAACAAAATACAAAACAAACTATTGCATAAATAGGTGTAGATTTAATTGCATTTAAATTGAAGCATCAATAGATTGTTTTATTTTTAGAAAACACTTTATTACTATATGTTATTCGCTGTTATCATTTTTGTTTTGTTTTTAAGTCAATATAGTTGGTTCTTATTTGATGTTGAATTTTTTTTATATTGATTTTGTTTTTAATTCAACCAAAAATGCGTCAAAGAATAAACATGCAGTATTTGTTGAGTGCAAAATTAAAAGAAAAGGGTCACCAAGTATTGCTCAATAAAGTCAAGTGAAATATAATTCTCAAGTCAAACCACTAAAGACGTTCAGCAAATTAGCAATAGCGAAATAAATACTTATTAATATTAATTCACAAAGACGAAAACGGACATTTTTGTTTATAATTATCATGGTTTTGTGAAGATAAAATGTAGCTCCAGTTTTTTAGATTTTTTTTTTACATAATTAGCAAAAATTAAAAAATGGTAGCTTTGTCATTTTGTTAGGTTTTTTTGTTTTGTTGCTAATCCATGCCACGATGCATTTGAAGCAGGTCATAAAAAACTGAGACCCACCCAAGTTCATACTACATAGAAATGAACATAAATATCTGCTTAAAATATCAAATTGTATTTTTAGTTTATCTTTTGTAATATTTTTTCCTTAGCCCACTGTATTAGGTGTTTTCAAAAATCAACTTGCATGAAATCAAACTTATTTCACTCTCTGCAATGAAGCTTTATATGGGGTTCTATTTCTGAGAGAAGAAACAAAAATAAAAACAGTTTTCCTGATACTAAAAAAATAATAATTTTACCTCATTTCTGACAGATTTGGCATCTGACACATTAATCGTGTCCCCGCCCATATTTTAATAGTCACGTGACGAGCGTCGCCCAGGTTGTGTTGAAAGCATCCTGCTAATATTAGCACTTAGCTAGCAGCTGACCAAACATCAAGTTATGTGTTGATATTTCTCGAACAAATGGAGGAAACATGAACGTGGCTCTAGCGGAGGCAGAGAAGAAAAGGAGCTCCCTCCTCCTCCAGCATGGCCTTGATCGCTGAGACCCGAGGAGGTTATTTATCAAGAAGACACTAGCCCCGGCTAACGCTACAAAGTTTGACGGACAACAAGAGCCATTTTCTAGCTACATTTCGGCTTGTCAATTTACTACGTAGCTGCACAGACTGTCTGAGAGCGAGTTGTCAAATCTTGACGATTAAGACCGCGACTCATGCCTGTGGATTCATATTCACATTATTTGATCAATCTCAAGTGAGCGCTAACGTGAATGCGAGTGAATATACATTGACAACTCGAGCAACAAATGCTAACGCTGTTACCTAAACTTTCAGTGTAACACGTACATTGTTACCGTAATAAACAATCTCGCTTTTCGAGAAAGTATCTACGGACACACTTCAATAATCAGAATGTGAGTGGTTTTACAGCTGCTTTGTTTGCCGTGATAAAAACATCAGGATGTCAAACACCAGGATTAATACAAGGGCGACGTGTTTGTGCACATCTGTCCGTTCATTTCCCTAATCCTTATACTCTCCACAATGCAGCAACAATAAAACAAATTCTGGCTGCGCGGAGCGGGATATCGCAAATATCAAACAAGTAACAATTCATCTCAGATTGTTCGTGTAGGGAACCACACTTGGGGGAGTTATGTCGGGGGACGCGTCTGATAGTAGTGATGACTCCGATGCACAGACAAATGAAAGAGCCTGTACCGTCAAGCATCAAATCACCAATGGTAAGTCAATATTCTGATAAAGTTGTTTATCAATCACGGCCTTGGCATTATTGAGGGAAATACGGTATATTACTTCATGACAGCAGGATGACACAAACACAAGTGTGAAGCTGTGTAGAAATATTTTATATAAATAAGAAGCTGTACTGTTTTGCATGAAATCATTTTTCAATTTATAATTTAGACAAGATCCCACTCCAGTCAGTGTTGACAGGTCTGTTTTAGTTTAGATCCAGAGATCTTAAACGTGCCCAACAATTCAGGCAGTACCAACCTACCCTCGCCATAACCCTCAGAGCATATAGGGTGTTGTCATGAAATAGTAGTTAAAAAAAGAAAAATGTTCAAAGCGGGATTCAAACCCGTCTCCCTGTACTCTCAGGCTGAATGCCTCCCTTAACCATTATGCCACGAGATAGTACACATTTAACAGCGAATAATTTGTATTTTGTACGATTCATGGCAAAATAGTGCTGAGTGGCAAGTTGTCAGTCACGGCAAAACATCCACTTTGTGTAATCCCCCCCCCCCATCAAGTCAATGTATTAAATAAGCAGTTGTTTAATGTGGCTCGACTTTAAAATTGGAACCTGATTCTTCTGTCAAGAAATACAATTTTTGTACATAAACAGTAGGGCTGAGCAATTAATCGAAATTCAATTACAATTTCAATTATTACACTTCACAATGACAAAATCACTTCAGCATAATCATAAACAAAAAATATCATCATTATTAATGCTAATTTAGAGTTGATTAAATTTACATTTGCACCTTTTTATTTTAAAATGACTAATTTAATACATCTTGTTTGGTCCAAGAGGAGCTTGCATAATTATAGTGTTTCAAAGAAATGTATTTGTCTTAATATTTTTGACATGTTTAAACATTTTCTTGTTTTGTTCCAAAAAACAAATGTTTGTCCTAATCGTGATTTTGATTGTTACCAAATTAATCGTAATTAATATTTTCTTTTTATTTGTTTTGACCACTTTTGCATTTTCTCTGTCATTTTGCCAACAATCACAAAATAAACTTGTTACATATTGTGAATTCATGCATCGATGCAAAAATATCTTTCTCCCCTTTCCGCCACCAGCTAACCTCACAGGACACACTGAGAAGGTTGGCATGGAGAACTTTGAGCTCCTCAAGGTGTTGGGCACTGGAGGTAAAAACAAAACAAAACTGTATAGCTTACCTGATGAATAACTTAAATAGATTCTACTTGTACTGGGAGCAATAGGCATTGCCCATTCATGATCAAATACATCTTTAGTTTTCAGTAACCTGGGTAACTTCTGTCTTTAAACCATTAATGAAAAAAATACAAATGGGTCTTTATTGAAATGCAATCAAATACAGAGCTGTTAACCTGTAGAAATATATAACTATCACGTAATTATTAGTATAATTAATATGAATGCTTCTAAGAATAAATCACACAATTAATTAAATATTTACTGCACACGTTTTTAAATAAAGACAGCAGTTTCCAAACATTTTAGTGCTATTGGCCATTTTCATGTAAAAAACAACAACAACAAATCATTACAAATTACACTCTTCAATTAGCTATGCTTCAATGAGCTGTGGCCTTTTGGCGGATTCCAACAAGTATTATGACATTGACACTAACAGTGCAGTGTTTGTTATGCCTTTATAATTCCATGATGAATAAACTTGTCAGTTGTTGCCTGTTAGCCTTTGTTTGTTTTCTGGGTAGCTGTCATATTTGAAGTAACAATTTATTTGTATTTTTATGTGTGTTTGTTTAAATCCAGCATATGGAAAAGTGTTTTTAGTGAGGAAGAACAGCGGTCACGATGCAGGCCAACTATATGCGATGAAGGTAAGCCTAAAAGTCCAAGTATGTTTGCATAGCTGTGTCTTACCCCAGAGAGAGGTTCAATTGGTCACTTATTTCCCAAGACTTGAAAGAGAAAACTGTATACACTGGATATAAAAAGTCTACACACCCCTATACAAATGCCAAGAAAAAGAGAGACCAAGATAAATCAATAAAAAATGTTTCATAATTTGTACAACACTATTCAATATGTCATGACATAAAGCACGAATAGTAATTTGAAAACGACGACTCTACAGGTGCTAAAGAAAGCGGCTATCGTTCAGAAGGCTAAAACCACAGAACATACTCGCACCGAGAGGCAGGTGCTGGAACACATCCGCCAGTCGCCCTTCTTAGTCACACTTCATTATGCCTTTCAGACACAAAGCAAGCTGCACCTTATCCTGGGTGAGTGGAGGTTAAATTATGATGTCTTTCAGGTTTTTCTTGTGGACTTGTATTTTTTTTTCTTGGAACGTCATTTAGCTAAATATCTCCTTATTTGTCTATGTTTTTATAGACTATGTGAGTGGAGGGGAGATGTTCACTCATTTATATCAACAAGATCACTTTTCCGAGGAGGCGGTGCGCATTTATATCGGAGAAATAATCCTGGCTTTGGAGCATCTGCACAAGGTTTGTCTCTATATAAACGTGCAGGTACTCAATTTCAATACATTCGGGTAGTGGGAGGAGATTATTGCTTAATAAAGCTACAATTGGCCAATAGTGTATATTGAAAAGATGACATACTTTAGCAAACAGTTCAACACTTAAGAAAACACTTTAAAAAATATATATCATTAACCTTATTTAACTGTGGTATGGTCATTACCAAACACTTAATAAATATAACTGTAATCTCAAAAATGAGTAATTTTTCATAATAATTGCTATGTTGTGTTCGTAATTTAACGTACACAATGTCTGCTGATAACGACCTGTTTTAATCAATGGAATTGTCATGTTGTGTTTGTGCAGCTCGGGATTGTGTACCGTGACATTAAATTGGAAAACATTCTCCTGGACAGTGAAGGTCATGTGGTATTGACAGATTTTGGACTCAGCAAAGAGTTTCTGCAAGAAGAGGTTATTATACAGTAACACAAAGTAGATGATATGAGCATTGGTGTTGGAAACTGTTACTGATTGCAGTCATTTTTTTCTTCCAGAAAGTTTGGTTTTTAACTGTATTTTTTTTTCCATTCTCTAATCTTATAGAAGGAAAGAACCTACTCTTTCTGTGGTACCATTGAGTACATGGCGCCTGAAATCATCAGGGGGAAAACAGGTCATGGCAAGGTAGAGTCACAGTAGTAAATATCAATGTAGCAATAGTATTTTTTTGTACATTAAAATTCGATATACTGTACAAACATTTCAATGTTTCAGTATGGATCATGAGTACAGTAGCATAGCAGTTAGCACATCTGACTCACAGTGGAGAAAGGTTCTGGGTTCGAGGCTCGGCTCGGCTAAGCCTTCCCTTGTGCATTTCTGCGATAAGTTCCTGAAAGATTCTAAATTGCCCATAGGTGAGAATGTGAGCGTTTATCAATGTTTGTCTGTATGTGCCCCATCATTACTAGTCAGTGCCCTGTAATTGGAAGAAATTAAGAAACAACAGTCATTTACGTCTGCATACATTGTTGATTTTCCCTTCATGTGATGATGCAGTCAGTGGATTGGTGGAGCCTTGGAATCCTGATGTTTGAGCTGCTGACGGGAGCGTCTCCATTTACTTTGGAGGGAGAGAGGAACTCCCAAAGCGAGGTGTCAAAGTGAGTCGTCCATAAGCCAAGCCAACATATTTTTATGAGAATTTAACGAGAAATCATATAAAAGAAAAATTAAGCGCCGTGACAAGCACTATTTGCAGTTACAGAAGACGATTAGGGCCACTGAAGAGAAACAAATTAAGCGTTTGGCAGGATTCTCACTTTATTCTCAGAATTCTGACTTTAAAGCGAGAATTCTGAGAGTAAAGTCAGAATTCTCACTTTAATTCTGAGAGTAAAGTCAGAATTCTCACTTTAATTCTGAGAATAAAGTCAGAATTCGGACTTCATTACTGCTACTATTATTCTGACTTTAAAGTCAGAATTCTAAGAATAAAAGTCAGAAATCTCACTTTAAAGTGAGAATTGTGACAATTTTCACTTTAAAGTCAGAATTCTGTGATTAAAGTGAGAATTATGAGGGTTTTTTTTTAAAAGTCAGAATTCTCACTTAAAAAAAAAAAAGTGGGAAAAAAAGAGAGAATCCTGCCAAACTTTTATTTTTCTCTCTCTTCACTGGCCCTAATCCTCTTCCGTATGCAGTAATGCACGCCCAAAAGATTGAATCCTGCCGCGCATATATGGCGGACAAGTAACATATATGTTCCATCCCAATTCTCTCAGACGTATTCTCCGCTGTGTTCCACCATTCCCCTCTATGATTGGACCCACTGCTCAGGACCTAATTAGGAAGCTGTTGGTGAAGGATCCTCACAAGAGGCTCGGTTCTGGAGCGCGGGGTGCTGCAGACATCAAGACCCATGCTTTCTTCAAGGTTCAACTTCTCAAATGAGCTCTAACGATGCTCACTCTGTTTTATTTTAACACCTGGAATACGCTTTTCCTAATAGGGACTGAATTGGGACGATCTTGCCCAGAAAAAGATTTCAAGCCCGTTCAAACCTGAGCTAAAGAGTGAACTTGACGTGGGGAACTTTGCTGAGGAGTTCACTGGGATGGATCCAGTCTACTCTCCAGCGAGCACACCCCCAAGCACTGACCGCCTCTTCCAGGTCAGTCCTTGCTTGACCCGTTACTTACCAAATTGGGACCTGAAAAATAACAGTATTCACAGTCTCCGATATAAACTACTGTACTCCCAAAAAGTGTGGGATATTTGGCTTTTGGATGAACCTAAAATGCTGTTCAATTGTCCCAACTGTTCAATGTTCCAGTACCTTTTGCCGTTCTCTGCCATACCACGCTGTTTAACGTTGGCTAACGTGTATGTACCCAATATCTCTTGTATTTATTCTCCCAGGGCTACTCTTTTATTGCGCCTTCCATCCTGTTCAACAAAAATGCTGTAATGGGAGACTTTTTGGAATCCCAGGTTCCCGCCGACCGACCAGGTTCTGCCTCCGTCCAGCGCAGTGCAATGTTAGCGGTATGGAAGTTAAAAAAAACTTAAATCAATTCATAATCCTGTATATTTTTTGTATCATGTGTTCCCCAATCATTTTTTATTTTAGGAATCCCAGTTTTTTCTGAACTATGAGCTGTGCCTCCAGGGGCCACCCTTAGGCGAGGGGAGTTTCTCTGTGTGCAGACAATGCACACATAAGCAAAGCGGACTTGAGTACGCGGTCAAAATCGTCAGCCGCAGGTGAGCTCGAGGCCTCCAATAACTTTTCTTTTTCTTTTGTTATTGACCCTGGATGATGGATGGATGACCGCGATACCACTACTCCCATATGCCTACTTCTATCTTGATTTCTTTCAGTAAATAAAGCCAACGTTTTGTCTTCTTTAGAATGGAAGTCAACACCCAGAGGGAGATTGCTGCTTTGAGGCAATGTGAGGCTCACCCAAACATCGTTAAGCTGCATGATGTCTATACGGATCAGGTAAATTGGCAAAGAAATTAAACCTGCAATGACCGATATGTGTCTGTCCCATTTCCACTTGGCAGAACAATTCAGTATGGTACAATGTCAGGGTTTTCGCCAGAAAACTTGCTTATCCCGAGGAAAAAAAATCCTCAGGGGGAAGGTGGACAACGAATGACGTGCTGAATCTTATTCAATGGGGGAGGGGGGCACAGACAGACAACTTGTGTCAACATCCAGCAGCAATTAGTACTTGTTGCTAGGGCTGGGCAATATGGGCAAAAAAAAAAAATATCTAAATTTGTATTTCATTCGGGACGATTATGATTTTAATCAAAGTAATAAACCCAACAAACATTTATTTAAAGGTTTCATTTATTCAAACATAAATCCTGAGCAAAATGTTCAGACAACAATATTGTATACTGATTTTAAATAAATCTTAACGTAAACATAACATTCCTAGCTTGTGTAAAAAATAGCTATTCATAAGAGTACTGTATTATGTACAGTATATGCATCTCGATTTCTAGATTTAGCTCTTTTTCAACATTTCGATTTTTAAAATGACGATTAATTGAATTAATTTGATTTGTCGCCCGGCCCTACTTGTTGTTGTAAGGGAGGGACAGGCATGTCGCTTAGCCTGGCGGTTGGGGGTTAGGGTTAGGAGCAGGAGACAACGCAGTTAATCGAGAAATGCCACTTGTGTGCTACAAATTGAATGGAATGTGGAAAAACACAACATTTTGAGTAAATAGTGACACACAATGCACTGCTGGATTCCCTAAATTTTTGCCCCCTCAGTGTTGCGTTTTTTTTTTGTTGAATTCATTGACTGGTCACACTTAGCTGTTTTGATGTCACGCTTTTAATGTGCAGCTAAATCATACCGTTGGAAGCTCAACTGAATTTAACACTGTCGTCTTGTGTCAGTACCATACCTACTTAGTTATGGAGCTTCTGCGTGGAGGCGAGTTGCTTGAAAGGATCAAGAAGAAGAAATTATTTGGCGAAGCAGAAGCCAGCCAGCTTCTGCAGAGCCTGGTCTCAGCTGTCAGTTTCATGCATGAGGCTGGAGTCGTGCACAGAGATCTAAAACCAGAGGTGGGCCAGTGTAAACGGAAATACAAATATATACTCAACAAATAAAAATAAATCGTTGCCTATACGAGAAGACAAATTTAAAACCGGTGTTTTTGTGTTTACCTTTTCAGAACGTGTTGTTTACAGATGAGAGCGAGAACTCAGTTCTCAAAGTCATCGATTTTGGCTTTGCCCGATTGTGTCCTGCTGGCAGCGCCCCGCTGCAAACGCCGTGCTTCACACTGCAGTACGCCGCGCCCGAACTTTTTGAGAGCGCAGGGTACGACAAAGCCTGCGACCTCTGGAGTCTTGGGGTCATCCTGGTAATCAAACCTAAAATTGCTGATTCTGAGACATGCGTGGGAAACGCCAAGGTCCTGATCTCCCTCTGTGTGCGTTATATCAGTACACCATGCTGTCAGGCCAGGTGCCGTTCCAGAGCGAGCAGGTGGGGATGACCTCGTCTTATGCTGCCGATATCATGCAGAAGATTAAAGAAGGAGATTTCTCCTTGGATGGGGAGCCATGGAAGGGTGTGACAGAAGATGCTAAAGAACTTGTTAAAGGTAATTTAATTTGCCACTCTTCTCTGTAGGAGACTGGAATGTGGATTCTAAATTTGTTCTTAAGACTGTGGTTGTTGTTTTTTCTTCACAACCTCAAAAGAGTTGTTTCTACTAGTAATGGGCACACATTTTAAATTGTCTTTAAGAATGTCGAGCAATTTGATCAAATTAACTCCTTCACTGCCATAAATTCATTTTAAAAAAATGATTATTAAAAATTAGGGGCAAGAGGCGATTACATTTTTTAAATTGTAATTAATCGCATAACTTCACTAGTTAACTCACGATTAATCACAAATTTTATATCTGTTCTAAATGTACAAAATAAATAAAATTATAAGTTTTCATACTCTTGTAAAGAAAAGTGGAAAAAAATGTTAAACTACTAGAAATAGTTCAAATGAATTTTTGGCGTTTGTAGCCGTCAACGGCAGTGAATGAATTAAAAAAAAGAAAAAATATTATTAAAAATCCGGGGCGTTGGGCAATTAAAGTTTTTAAATTGTAATTAATCGCATGACTTCACTAGTTAACTCACGATTACTCACACATTTTATATCTGTTCTAAATGTACAAAATAAAAAAATTATAGGTTTTCATACTATTGTAAAGAAAAGTGGAAAAAAATGTAAAACTAATAGAAATAGTTCAAATGAATTTTTGACGTTTATAACCGTCAATGCCAGTGAATAAGTTAACAATTATATCAGTGTGGTTGTGTAGTCATATGTTGTGAACCCACAAATGTGAATTGGATTCATCATTAAGCCCATTAAGTTACATTAGCTATTGTACAACTCAAAACAAGGAGTTTAGCACAGGACCATTTTTAACTGGTTTATCAACTTAAATTTTGACCTAAAATTGGCAGAAACTGGACTCTACAGTCCCCTGGTAATTATTTTGTTTTTGTTATCTATTGATTTGGGTTTCAAATCAAAAGACAACTAGGAGGCAAAAGTTCAGAATTCCAGCTCTTATTTCATGGTATTTACAAAACAAAACACGCTGCCAACCCAACTAAGCACTTCATCAGAGAGAAACCCTATAGAGCATTCATTTTTACCTACTGAAGAGGAGACTGAAGGGCAAACCCCCAGAAACAAACAATAACTGAAAGAGGCTGCAGTAAAGTCCTGGAAAAAAACATTTCAAATGAAGAACTCAACAGTCTGGTGAAGTCAATGAGTTGCAGGTTGAAGTTATGTCGCAAAATATATTATATTCACTTTAAGTTCATTTCATAATGTCTGTTCCAATACTTTTGCTCACTTGAATAGTGTTAAAACAAAAGGTGCTTTATTTAGTTTGTACTGAGATGTTTTAACACGTAAAGATGTCAATATCAGGAAATAAAACCAGAAATTTTGAACTTTGGTCTCATTCATCTTTTGATCTAAAAACAAAATTCCTTCAGTATACAACCAAAACAAAGGAATTGACCTTGCTGTTCCAATGCTTTTGGAGGGGACTGCATGGTAAAAAAAAAAGAGAGAAAAAAAAGACAAGAATCACAAATTAAAAAGCCCCGTCATCAGCTGATCAGCTTGCTCCAAGTCTCTTATCATTACCTTTTGGACATGTATATACAAACGACAGATCTTAAAGAGGGTTTGCTGCACATTTAGGTTTTATATTTTATTTCTAACAATTCATCCAAGCTAAAATGTGTTAAAACATCCCTATAAGTTTCTACCCATTTTCCTTTAATGGTAAGCGTCTCGGGTTTTCCCCCACAACACAAAATGTCTATATTTTTTCATTTCATTGACACAATACACATTTTATAAATAATAATGTGTAATGTGAGCATTCATCATTGGACATTCCCTCAACCCTTCAAATGTCTTCCGATTGAAGGACTACTGACAGTGGCTCCCGAGAGGCGCCTCAAGCTCTCGGATCTGAAAGAGAACAGCTGGCTACAGGGCGGAGCCTCCATGTCCACTACACCTTTGTGCACTCCCGACGTGCTTGAGTCCAGCGGGCCCACCGTGCGCACTTTTGTCAACGCCACTTACAAGGTAAGCTAACAAGCCGTACTGATAACCAATGTTTTTTTTTTTATATAAACTTCGACAACAATGTGACACTTTTTTGTCATTTTCCCGTGGCCAGGCGTTCAACCGTGGTAAGCGAGAGGGCTTCTTTCTAAAAAGTGTTGACAATGCCCCGCTTGCGAAACGGCGGAAACTCAAAATGACAAGCACAGGCGTAGAGACCCGATGGAGTTCATCCTCTTCATCCTCCTCTTCTTCCACTTCCTCCTCTGCCTCTGCAAAAGCCTCGAAAGCACAGCCAAAGCAAAATGTCAGCCCAAAGCAGAGCTAGCTAGCCGTTAGCAAACACATCAAGATTATGTCATGCAGAATTGCTCAGACAAGTAAAAAATGTACAGATGAAAAAAAAACAAGTGTTGGTTTAACTGTGGTGGTTTTCAATGTCAAGTCAATGTCAAGTTGAATTCCACTACAAAGATTACAAAGTGACGGAGGAAACTAACTGAGATTGAAGTCATCATGACACATTTTCCTACAAATGTTATCAAGCTGTAGTTGGGATGTGAAGATGCACAGAAATTCAGTATGTGGCCGTTAGGGAAATGCATAAAATATGCATGCTTTGTATTATCTCGCCATACAACAGTAACGTCACACACTAAAATCGTTTTCAAAATGGAGATATATCCACTGTGGGGGAAAACAGTGCCTGGCTTTGTAGGGTTAAAGGGAAAAACGAGCCATTTATGAGCCGAAGCCATATTCACAAACGTCAGTCACAATTGAGCCGAGTGAATACACACATTTGCACATGGCAGATGCAATGATGATATTAGAAACGTGCATATTTAATCGTGTCAATATTGGAGAGGTTACACCTTCACAACTCTGCTTTGACAAGTGTTATGCTAGTTTTTGTTGTTTTTTTCCTCTTTTGGCTGGTCAATAATAGCTTGCACTTGGGGCTGAGAATGTAAATGATCAAAACGGAGCTTTTGAACCTTTTAAGGTCGCATATAGGATAAGTCACACTAATTTAAAAAAAAGAAAGAAAAAAAAGTCATTTTCAATAAGAGCTGTCCGCTTACAGAAACTTTTTAAAGTGGTTGCAGCTCAAATATTTTACATTACTTTTTAATCGTTTACTTAACGAAGAGTTTGACTTTCAGTGTTTGGGAGCATCCACAAATTGCAAAGGTGTTTTTACTTGCTGTAAATTATTTGCCTTATGTACCGGTCAATTTCAAGCATGCATATCTGTTGAGATACAATTTCCCTTACATTTGGCTTGATCAAACATGTTAAAGTGTGTGTTAGTGCTATTGTCCTGCCAGAGAAGTGTGGCTAGTCCGTCCAGTCAGTTATTGGGCGGACTTCTTCACCTGAAATGTTTTTACAGCTCTGATGTTAAATGATCACATTTGTAATTGATCAGAATGAGACACTTAATTATGACTTTAGTTTGGATCTCTGGAAGCCACCATTGTGAGATCTGCTGTATATATTTTGGGTTTACCATGACAAATTAGGTTATTGTAATAATTGAAAGTGTTTTAATGGTATATTTGTGTCCTAATGTGTTTTTTATGTTTTTATTTTTTACATGTTGCACAGTCGTTTTATCAATAAAATCCACTTCAGCTTTAAAGGTGCATTTATTATGTGTAATTGACTTTAATGCTGTGGTAATGGGGTGCGTATTAAATAGGCTTTTGTGTACCAGGACTGTGAACGTCTGTGAGTGTGAGTGTGTGTACGGCGCTGGGAGGTCACTTGTATTGTCATTTGTGTACCAAATGAAGCATTATTGTGTGATTTTGTTCCTTAAATTGGTTGCTGCCTTCGTCTTCTTCTTTTATTTTAAATTAAACTTGTTTGTTAATGAGCATTTCACTTAAACTGTGCTGATTGGTGTGGATAGTTTTGTAGTAAATGATTTTCAGTATCCTGTTTGTTCCTTTTTTTTTCCTTTTTTTAAACTTGACTATTGTATTGCAATGCGCTGTCATTGATGTAACTGGGATTTATTTGCACCAAGACCATTTGTTTTGTTGCAAAATAAATATTACTTTTCAATAGATGCTTCTTCCTTTGTCATCTGTACTCAATTGTTTTAAATTTACATTAAGATATTCATGTTGGGTGTAATTTTTCTTTTAAAGTTTGTCAGAATTTCATGTAAAGTCACGAAATTCTGATGTCTCATGGCTCTTTTGAGCTTGGAAGTTGGCACAATGCATTGTAATGACTCGTAAAACCTGTAGGGGGAGGTCAAGAGCAAATAAAATCCATAGCTATCGCTCCACAGCAAAAGATCATGGAAAAAACATCAATGTGTGTTATTACTTAAATGTGTACATACTGTTATATAGTGTTACTATTAATTATATGACATGTTGATTATAATATCACCAGATTGTCCCCCCCCCTGCAGTTCTGAGGTACATTCTTCGCATCTTGTATCAGGCATTCCTGTCTTGCGACGTTAATAGGAGAAGAGGAAAAGGCATTTGTATTTAAATAACTATAAATGAGTGCGTTTATTCTCTTTTGTGCCTTTCAGCAGCTGGCAATTCTAATGAAAAATCACTGAAGAAGAAAGTGGTCGGAGTAATATTTGAACAGATGGTGATGAAGTCATTACTGTACTTTAAGGTTCATTAATGTTCTTTTAGTGACTTATCATCTTCCGTGTAGTCCTTAATGCAACTAAAAAGGTACTTGGATCATAAGTGAATTGCCTTTTAAATCCTTTGTAACTAAGCTGAAACGGTGCACATTAATGGAGAGTGCAGTAGGAGATAGTGGAGTAATGGTAGCACATCTGCCTCATTATTACTCGTTGTTTGAATCTTTTTGTGTGGAGTTTGCATGTTGTCACTATGCTTGTGTGGAAACACAGATGAATGGACGTATCACCAAAGTTTGTATAACTCTTTTTTTCTTTTCTTTTTTTTCCTTTTCCCCAAACAGCCAGTCTATTTTCTGCGTAACCCCAAACCCGTCGATGAATAGTAACTCCCCCGCCCGGAGCGTGTGTGCCAGAGAGATACGTTTTTAAATCTCTCTGCCACACAATAACGAAAATATTACCCAAAACGTCACACACACACGCCTATGACGGCGTATTAGGGTCACGTATAAATATATATACATTTTTTAAAGGGCGGGGGCATATTCCAAGAAAAAAAACTCGCAAATTTGTACATCCCCCCCCCCCCAAAAAAAAAAACCAAATCGTAAAAAAGTGGTTTTCATAAAGGTAAAAAAAAACAACTAATAAATGCTGCTCAAAACTGATAACACACGACTGCTAACTCCAATCTTGAATGCTGATTGGACGCAGCTTGCAACGCCCTCGTCCTGTTGTAGTCAAGATGTTAAGTAGGCCTACGTTTTTTGTTTTTTTTCCCTAATAAATGAGTTTTTGGTGAATATCAGAACTATTTTGACGTGGGATTGCTTTTTTGCGCGTGAATCAGAGGCAGTTTTTTGGGGGGGAAGGTGGGGGTCAGTGAGTATTATTTTTTTAAGTACATTCGAAAGGTGAATCTTATATTTGTCCTATTGAAAATTCCGAAAGTACGTCACAAGTGAAAATGGCGGTGTTTTCTGCATTCGAGGAGGGTTTGAATTCGGATTTATCCCACTTGAAGTATCCCAGTTCCGCTCTCAAAGCGTTTGAGGCAAATATGGCTGATCCCGATAAATTCTTTGTTGTTCTGGTTAACGCAGTCATTCCAAATCACGTCTTTGAGTTTCCCAAAAAAGCGTTATATAAATCGCATGCATCATTATTGTTAGTATTACTATGTACAATATGTCTGCTTTGTATGCCAGTCACAGGTAAAAGCAATACAATGTAGAAATTAAGCATTGCGTTGCGAGTACATTGGAAATGCCCCGATGTTGTGAATAATAACCTGTTATTATTTTGACTATGTATCTCTGCCATTCTCTTCAGACTAACAGGTATAAGCAGAAAAAGTCAAGTAAAACATTAAAAGATTCATGTATTAACTTAAAGGGGGACAACGTGCAATGTCCTAATTGATGTGAATGCCTGATGACATTTTAAACAGCAAAATGTTTCTCATTGCGGCCGTATTGGTTCATGTTCAATTCTTGTGTGCACTGATGCTGTCTATGGCACTCCGCCCCATAAACTCCCCTCCACTGGGGGGCAGTATGCTTCTTGGCACTGACATCCCAAAAGCCACTCGCAGCAACTGTGAAGTGATATAGTGTATGATATAATGTGTCGTGCAAGCCTTTAATCAAATTAATTTTTGAGTAGATAATTAATAATATATTGAGTGGATAATAAAGTAGTATATTGAGCATGACAAAGACAGATCTGGATGGATCATTTGAGAACATAGTCAGCAGGATCTTCATGCCATTAAGTTGCTTGTTGGCACGATTTCAGCGCTTGTGTGCAAAGGAATGAAACATAAAACAGTATGAACAAGCCATTAGCATTTAAGAAAGTGAAATGGTTGGACCCGTGACGAGGTCATCACAACCATATGATTTCTCTAAACTAATCAGAATAATTAATAACAACAACAAAAATAATTTCTTCTACCATCATAATAATAGGCAATGATGATTTTAACTAATAAATGGGGAAAAAAAGCCCCAAATGGAGAAAAAATATATGTATGAATAAGATTTTTTTTTAAACCAAGTCTACCAAGTACAACTTAATTGTTTTTAAATCAACTATCACAACTTGTTTATGCTATGTGGGAATGGTTAAAAAGACATTGCGTTCGACATTCAACATTGAACTAATTGAGCATGACATACACAAATATTTGTCACCATTATGCGATGAGACAGCCTTTATTTTTTTCATCATATTTGTTTATTTGTGTCATAAAGATGCTTAAAGAACATTTTGTCTCGAATTTATTTGATAACTTTATTAATTTTCATGTACACTTAATACTTTTGAAAACACATTTTGCCACTTGCTATTGGCTGTAAATGACATCACAGGTGCTCAAAAAACAAGTAACGACCAATCATGGTTCATCTGGTTTCGTCTGGTTTGGTCATGTGAGGTTAGCAAACTGAGCCATGATTGGTCGTTACCTGTTTCCTGAGAACGCAAGACATCTTCAGCAAGTGGCAAAATGTGTTTTTAAAGGTATTTTAATGTACATGAAAAATAATGACGTTATCACATTGTATAATTAGACAAAATATCTTCTTCCTGCTGAAACAGGCTAAATGAGTCAAGTATCATTTTAAAATGGTAGGGGGAGAATTTTGCTTCAGGTGGGCGTGGCCTAGTATACATAAAAAACAGGAAGTGGGGAATGAAGAAGTGATAAAAGGTGACAGCGCAATTGTGCCGGGAAAAAAGGGAAGAAACAAAAAAGAAAGGAGAAATCAAAGGCCGAATAGAGCAGAGTGAGTATGACAAGGAAACGTGTGTGTTAAAAAAATTTTTTAGATCAATTTGGACACCAAATGTAAAAGTAATTTGTTACAATTGGCATGATTAATTCATTTTCCAGTCTGGTGCCCAACCTCCTTCAATAACTTCTTCTGAAATTCATTTATTACTTAAGGGCCAGCAGAAGTTAAAGCTTCTCTTAATTAGTATGTCAGAAAGGTCCACGGTTCAAATCCCGTGGCAGGTTTTAGGCTATTGGTCCATGCGGGTGGCATGCTTGCAGGGTAAAGGAGCCACTTTATTCGCATGACTTGCTGAGGGCATCCGTGGATAGAAAGCTTGCGTTTGAAGACAAGCAGCGACCTTCAACCTTTTGTCCTCCTCGGGCCCAGTGGCATTTACACAGGCAACTTTTATTTAGTAGCAGCCAACCCATGAAGATCTTCCCAATAAGATACACATGGTACTCAATTGAGCTGCTTTTTTTTTTTTTTTCCAACCTTGTAAATATCAGCCAAAAAGAAAGTAGACGCAACGAAGTCCAATACAGAGCTTAATCAACTAATTAATGCAATTAATAAACGACATAAAGGTCTTTATTTACAGTTTTCTTTACCATAGTCATGCTCTCCTTTGCAGTCAAAGAGTAAACTGAGTAGAAGCCTAAAAGGTTTTTCCAACTCTCACAAAGTTTCAAAACGGGCTCCCCGACACTTTTTACTCTCAATTCAATTAACCTCGCCGTCCTCTCTCGAGATCACTATTACCCCTCAACTGACTTTCTCTTGACTCATCACATTTCTCCTGGTTGAGATGAGATATTTTCATTGCCTTCCCTCACACGTCCATCTTCAAGGGGCCGTGGCACTCCGACACGACTGCCTCCGACATCTTATTTGCTGATAGTGAGGCCCCCGCCGCACACTGAGTGACACGGCCCAACGCCACTTAACGGTTGCGCTGTGTGCGGCGTTCTTCTGTTATCATGAGCGGGTCGATCATTTGCCCTCCGTGCTCTCTCCTTCATTTCTCGGCCATTTACGCTCTTTGTATTATGACATGCAGTAGCTACAGTGGACAGAGCAAATAAATACTTCCTTGATGATCGTGCCATGTTGTGGTGGAATAAAAAAACATATAAGTCTCTGACTATGTACATTTTTTTTTTTTTTTTATAATATATTGACTTAGGTTGAGTTGGCAGATAAGTTATGTGCCAAGTAAACATGATGACTGCAGTGTATTAAAAGTAGAAATATTTATGGGGCACGCCGAACAACTCGACCAAATGGAGGACACGGCTACCCCAGTTTTTTTTTTTTTATCAGGAAACAATATTTCCACAAATACTGTACAGTATTTGTAGTGAAACACCAACCACATAGCGCGACTGTCAAGGAAGAAAAGTATTGTGAGAATAAAGGGGAGAGTTTCTCTTCACGTATCGCTTTTTTTTTTTTTAGCAATTTTAAATACAGTTAAAGGGTACGTTAAACATTTCTTGACAATGATATGTTATACGTGACCTCAATTGCCTAAACATGACTTTCTGATTAATATTACATTTGTGGAATATGAGTTGTGAAGCAAAATTCTGTCATTTTTATCCATTTCACGGTGCGGCCATTTTGCCACTAGCTGTCGATGAAGATTACATCACAGTTACTCAGGGCTCAGGCAACGACCAATCAAAGCTCACCTATTTTCTGAAGCTCAGCTGTGATTGGTTGTTACCTGAGACCTGAGCAACCGTGAAGTTATTTTCAATTGACAGCAAGCGGCAAAATGGCTGCCTTCTGATATTGATAAAAACTGCTGGATTTAACTCCTATTCCATAAATGCAATATTAACCAGAATATCGTATTTAGACTAGTGGGGATGCATCGCACATATTGTTATTAAGGAAACATTTTTGGGTTGACTTCTCCTTTTAGTATTATTGTAAAACATTATGTATGCTATATTTACTTACTGTATTAATATGACTTGGCTTAACTTGTGATTGGCCGTTACATCTGTGACATAACGACACCATTCACTTGCAATATGAATTTTGTTGGTCGGCCGCTAATAAAAACTAATTGCGCGACATTATGTGCGTCTGCTTCGGCCCTTGGCCGGGTCGATCTCGAAAGAATTATGCGACTGCCTCCTATGGAATAAAAACAAGCGCATCGAAATGCAAAGGAGATTGGAACGATTTATTTTGTTTTTCCCCTAATATAAATTATATCACATCTCTCTCTGGCACTGCTAGGTACACGTCCTTGCTATCGGATCTCACAGTGCTGTGAGCAGTTTATTAAAAATGGAAGTCATTCTAAATGAGCCTGTAACTCTCAACCCTTTCAAGAAAGCTTAATAGATCCAGCGTATCTCTGACAAGGTTAAACGCTGCAGGAAGCTGCGAGAAGCCTTAACAGACTTCACTAGATCACGGAGAGAGATGAATACTAACCATCATGTAGCATTAGATTTTTTTTCCGTAACAGTGGACACCAACCTGGATTAGTACAGACTACCACCAACACATTCTTTATGCTCAAAACATAAATGATGACAACTTTTAACAATTTAACTGATCATCCCAAGCGTTTGACATCCTGCAGGACTGTCGTTGCCACCATTTCACGAGAAAAAAAAAAAAGTCCACACTTGTTGTATAGCTTCTCGCGAGACCACACGGTGGATGTATGAAACATGCCGCGCTCAAAGCTTGGTTGTACTATCACTTCCGCTCCACATGACACGCGTGTCCTTCACATGACACCACTCTAGGACGACTTCAGGCCCATTAGCTTGGAATAACTCCAAGAAGAGGAATTTGTGGAAACAGTGTGCCGTGTCACAACATGACACGCCGTGAATAAAACATGATCTTTGTTTGCCGAAGAGTGCCGCTAAAGTCTTTGGGATTAGCTGCTCGGATGCATCTTTAATGACATGCGGACACGTTTCCATGTATAATGGATACATATCATCTAAGGAGGCTTGCACAATCTATATGGCAAGCTGTGTTTAATTTGTCAGAGAGATATATTTAGAGAGATATTTTTAGAACGCCAGTGAAGAACATATGAATGCGATATTCCGTTATGTCAATGAATTAATTAAGTTTGCTGATTGTATGGAGTTGTCACTTCAATTTGAAGTGCAGTACTTCACCTCGAATGAGATTGTAATCTAAGAGCTTTAAAATAACATTAGCTACAGTATGTCAACAAGACGCCATGCTTCAGGACTCTCTCATCAACTGTCATTGCGATGACGACTTTGAATATAATCATGATGACTTAAAATCTCATCACGGTGAGTTTAAATCTCATGAAGATATTAAATCTCGTTATTTATTACTTTAAATCTTGTCCCAATTTTAAATCTCGTGGAATCTCTTGGAATCTCGTCATGACAAAGTTAAATCCCGTCTTGATGTCTAAATCTTAAATCCCATCATGAAAATATTAACTCTCGTCCCGCTAACTTGAAATCTCATCAGAATGACTTGAAATCTCACCAGAATGACTTGAAATCTCATCACAATGACTTGAAATCTCATCACAATGACTTTAAACTTCATTGCGACTTTAAATCTCATCAAAAAATCTGGTTATGATTAAATCGGATCATAACTTAAAATCTTGTTCTGGCGACTTCAGATCTCGTCACGATGACTTTGAATCACGTTCTGAAGACTTTAAATCTCTTCCTGATGACTTTAAATCTCATCGCGGTGATTTTAAATCTCATTACGATTACTTTAAATGTTGTTATTAAATGATAAATATAGTCACGACTATAAATCTCATGAAGACATTAAATCTCGTGCTGAATACTTCAAATCTTGTCACGACGACTTTAAATCTCGTGGTAATGTTAAATCTCGTATGATGACTTCAAATGTCGTCATAACAACTCCAAGTCTCGTCACGATGACTTTAAATCTCATTAAAATTTCTTTCAATGTTATCAAACGTTAAATATCGTCACAATGACTTTTAATCTTGCCATGATGAGTTTAAATCTCATCTTGTCATTTTGTTTTTCTTGCTAGGTGACTGTAATACACCATTGTATTATTTTTTTTTTTTTATAAGACATTTTAAGCTATGATTGTAGTAGCCGTTACCTTTAAATTAAGTTAACTTGTAAAGCTTGACACATTTATATTGTTGCCTTTAATGGAGTTGAGCGTCCATGAAAACATTCTCTTTTGACGTTTGAATTTCTTACTCACGGGGGGGCTTTAATGAATATTGGGATGAGCAGTTAGTAAGCACAGGGAGGATTCAAACAGGCATAAAATGGAATTTCAAGGGAAGTGTTGATGTACTGGACTTCCTCCTTTACGCATCACAGTATTGGATATGGAGGCAGGGAATGGCCAGTCTGCCTTTTAGGACATAGGGCTTTCAAAAGGACAACCTGTCATTCGTTATTATGTCTCTCCGTGATCTGGGTCAAGCCCTTGAAATGCATGAGTGCATTTACAGGCGCACGCAAGACTGACGCTCGGCACACACAAGCGGCGTTTCAGGCAAAAACACAATAACTCTTTTGTGGAGTCGTGCGCTGCTCTTATTAAGAGTCTCTTAACTGCTCTTTAGCTGACGCTAATGTATACGGCGGCTATCGAAGCGCCTGCAGCCATCGCACAGTCCTCGCCGCATATGTGCTGAAGAAGGCTGAAGGAGACCTGGAATGCATTCTTCGCCTCGTGCAAAACAGTGAAGCATTCTAATTAGATGCTTCGCATACTGCAGGAGGAGTGAGCTCATGTATGTGTGAATATGTAAATGAGAATATGTGCATGTGTGCACATGGTCAGAAAGGAAAGAACGCAAGGGTGGGAGGTGAATAGTTTACACTAAGGGAGGAATTGTGTGCTGTGGTGGCTTTATTATTAATTTAGTTACTCTGTGTATTGCTTCGCTGTTCATTCCATGTTCCAATTCTTTCACATGAATAGTTTTACACTCGTGTGTAACTGCTCCTGAAATGAGCAGGATGATACAGGCCTCAATAGCAAAGCTGCATTTTGTTATAATTAAAAGGCAAACAGAGCTCACGTGACTCGGTATTAAAAGTATTGAATGAAATATCAATGTGGTGAAGATATTGCACAGTTTATAAAGTGAGTCTCACACTCTTTATTATTATTTTTTTCCTTCTTTTTTTTTTTAATTCTCACACTCTTAATGATCACTTGATTAACATGTTTTTCATTTACATTTTATTTATTTATTCAAACCCCAAAATGTTTTTCAAAATCACCGATAAATGCTGATAAAAAAAATTAATGAAGAGGTCGACTGTACTTTTAAGTTGTAATACCACCAATCACCACTCGATGGCAGACATGTGTATAGTTGCACTGGGTCTTATGCTGCCATCTACTAAAACTGGACTAAGCCTAATAATTTTTTTGAGAATTTGGAATCAAATGCAGGACAAATACTGTACCTCAATAATATTACAACCATTATACAGTAAAAAATGTATTACTAGTAGAAGTTCAAGTGTCACGCAAACAACTTCTAACCTGGCAGAGAAACAACCAACTAAACAAACAAGCTTTTGAAAAACTCACAAATCATTTCCCTTGTTTGTTCCTCTAAAAGCTTTTGCCATTGAGGAAGAGAAATGTGAATTTGATGGTGCCAGTACACTCGCGCCTTTGTTTTGGCTGGCTGTGATGCACCCCTTGTCTGCGAGGAAGCTACGGTTGATCTATGAGGAGCAAAAGAACCCTCCACTCCCTGCACAAGCAGTATGTGCCGATATTATCTCTCTACACTGCCTCTATGGAATTACTGTGCCATATGTCGCAATACCGAGTATCCTAAAGTCAGCTCAGTGATGTGGAAAATCACACCCTTAATTGGGATCATCGAAACAAGATTCTTTGATTGACATGTCCTCAGCAGTTGTTGGAAGATGACGCTTAATAGTTAAACATTGCGTTAAATTAATCCCATTGGATTCTGGATTGCAAGAGATTGAATGATCAGTGGCCTGATACAACATCTCGCTTGTATTTTCTCATAGCACAATTCAAAGGCATGCATCACATTAAAAAAAAAAAATAGAATCAAACGACCCACAAGGACAAACCAAATGTGCTGAGCATAACTTATTGGCAATAGCAGGCCATTCCAGTTGAATTTGACAGCTGCTGTGGCTGTAGTTGAGTGATCCCACTCTGCTCAATGTAGTGTGAATGAATCAGATGAATGTTATCACGCTGTAATGGACCACTACCCATTGTGGTTGGGTTAAACGCTTTGTTGATCCCATGAATAGGCAACAGGGATAGAAGTCGAAAATGACAATTGGAACACTTTACTCACCTTCATGACAGGTTGACACCTTTTTTTATTATCCTGCGTACATTTTAAAATGTGTGTGTGCCCGTTCTAATATGACGTATTTACAAATGAAAGAGATCCCTTCAGGTAAGACAGGAAAACTGCAAGCTAAATAATTACATACACAAGTCCTTGACAAATCTACAAACTAAAAGCGCAGCCTACTGTACAATAATTATGCTCCAATTGATTTTTGTGAAGCTTATTCTAATTAATTATTCATATTTTCCTGGATTTCAAGACCAATAATTGAATCTAAAATACGCACAGCATCTTAATTATTCATGCACCTTACAACTCTTGACCCCTCTGCCCAGCAGCGACTCAGCATAACATTTAATATTGTTATTTGACACCAAATTACAGGTGACTCTCATGACCCGGATGGGCAAAGCATTTGAGTTCAATAAAGCAATGATGCTGCGCTGGAATGAATAAAAATCAGCTGCAGTTTGTCTTGTTCGATTTTCCCCACCACATGGAGGTTATTTTACGCCATCTCATTCAAGCAGCAGGAAGAATTTGGTTTGGGAAAAACATGCTCATACAAAATGGATTTTCTTTGTTTTTGTTTGCATTTTAGCCCCAGGTGAGATTTTTATCTTCCTGGTTCCTTTAAGATCCGCAAAGTGGAGTGGATAGCATATGAATCCAAACATTGCCATACTGAACAAAAATCTTCTTATTACCTGCATATACAGTACTATTTTTTTCCTATAGGACCAACTTTTTGATGTAAAATGATGATCAGTCAGTTTATGTCATTTTCATGCAAGGCATATTAACTCATTCACTGCCATTAATTCATTAAAAAAAAAAAAGAATATTAAAAATTAGGGGCAACAGGCGATTAATTTTTTTTATCGTAATTAATTGCATGACTTCACTAGTTAACTCACAATTAATCACAAATTTTATATCTGTTCTAAATGCACAATAAAAACATTCTAGATGTTCATATTCTTGTTAAAAAAGTGGAAAAAAATATTAAACTAATAGAAATAGTTCAAATGAACTTTTGACGTTTATAGCCGTCGATGGCAGTGAATGAGTTAACAATAACAGAGAATGACTGAATAATAATTGACGGAAATAGCTTTTATCAAGAGTAATTCATATTTATTTGTGGTGCACAAAGTATCTTTGTTTTTGTGACTGCGCAACATGATTTCAAGTCAACAAACCCTGTTGACCCTGAACATTAATGACACAATTAACATTCAGGGTCAATCAACACATCTATCGGTGCCATTGTCTCCATCGGAAAGCTAATTGTGTGAATGCAATATTATTAGCAGGGAACACTTGTAAATGGCCTTTTGCAATACTTCAATATGCTAATGCCCCATTTAGGAAGAGCAACTATTTTTGTTAGTCCAATGCATTAGCATTTTAGAAATGCAACTCTCGCTGATTCACAATCACAATTTTTTCCATAGAACATAAAACAATATTTTATTTTCCTGCTTGTCGACATTATTTTGTGCTTTTTCGGTAATGTTCTAAAATGCCGCCAAAACACCCTGCTCCTTTTAAGGCTTCTGGCAAACAACCTAAGCACCTGAAGGTTATGACGCTCCAGGAGAAGTTAAACCTCATAGTCATGAACAAAGAGGAAACCGTTATGCCGCAGTATCCCACCATTATGGCATGAACGGGAGTACCGTATGGTACATAAAGAAGAATGAAGCGGCGATAAGGAAGATCGTAGGAGCTAACTTTTATGGTAGTGCTAAGATGGTTACGATTGCGCACAATCAGCACATTGTAAGGATGTCTGAGGAGAAGGCAAATAAACTGTATAGTGTTCCCAAACTATATTGTGGTTCATTAAATGCTTCCCCAGGGGCTGTAACGATACAATATCAAAAGTGAAAATCGTGACACAAAACTGTCTTTGAAACGGCAGAATTGTTTGTGCCTTTAATCTCTCTCTCTCAATTTAAATTTTTTATTATTATTATTATACAAAATATGATGATGTCATTATTTGGAAACCTTGAATGTGGTCCATGATAAAAATGATACCCCAAATTTACAGGATTAAGAGTGGTACAGTATTTGTTGCATTTATTTAGATTATTTTTTTTTAAATAAGATTGGTCAATATTGTGTAATATATATAATCAATTAATATATGAGTTAAAATATTGTAGATAATACTATAAAAGTATTGGGCAAGACAAAGCATCTTTATCCATAGCGCATTTCAAGGTAGCTCAATGTGCTTTATATTATATAAAAAATACAACATTTAAACACATTTACAAACAAAATAATTTAAGATATTTAAAAGCTAAATTGATGGTTAATTTTAATTATATTACAGAAATGATAAATGACAATCATTGTTTTATTACTAAATTAAACAATTTTACTTAAACATTTTAACTTTTTTTTTTTTAAACCTCATCTACAAATTATCTATCACATCTGTTCATTTAAAAAAAAGTATCAATCAAAAATATATATTTCTTATGGCTACTCATCCCTACATGTTTAAGCCACGCGATTATAACTGCTTAAAGCCCCCGATGGCTGTACATCCCACTGAGATGTGCTAGCCGCCAGCTAGCTTGTGAGCTAACAGACATTTGAGCACATATTTCCTGCTAGTTTATAAACTCATAATGTTTTGCGGTTCAAAACATATTATGGCAGGCTAAATAACACATAACACTTGGGTCTTTATTTTTTTTGAATAACGACACAGAGTAAATGTGCCGTCCATGGAAGACGTCCGGGTGTAGACATATAGCTAGCTAGCTAGCAAACAGTATGCTGTGTGTAGCGATAGAAAATCCTCCCAATTGCGCCGGTTAGCCACTCCCGTGCAAACAAATCATTTTCAGTCATATTCTTTGACATTCATTTAGGCAACATTCAAATTTTGCTTAAGCTAATAAGAAATGATTATTGTTGTGCATTAATTTGTTTTTGTTTCGATAAATGCTGATTTTGAGCATTTATTGTTAGGCCTTTGTGGCTTTGACTCAACTTATGGTATAGTTAAGTGTTGAAGTTTTGGGATTTACGCATGATAAAGGTCAAATAGGAGAGAGGAGGAGATGATATTTGCTTGGTTTAAAACCAATACACATTTACTAGGTAGAAATCATTGCACAGGCTCAAGCTGACTTTATTTTTTGTGTGTGTTATATTTTCAATTGGACATGAACTCTGCTGCCGTGTTCCTTTTTCAAATATCAATAGTGCACTCTCATGCTGTGTTGAAGGCCTGTTTCCGAGCTTGAATCTCAGAGGGTTGTTTTTCTTTGCTATCTTGACATAAGTGTTTTAGCCCGCTCATTAAGGTATTGTCTCACCTCCTTGTGGTTTCTAAAATGTCAATAAGAACCATTGTAGCGGTTGTGAATTGGCTCCATGGAGGTTATTGATGCCAGTTTTCCTGCCGGCGCGCACAGTTTGAGGGGCTTTAAAGTTTAAGAAAACATTGCAGTATATGTACACCTCATATGGAGTCATTGTATTAGGTGAATTATTGCCCGAGTGTTAATTAAAACTGTCATTTCTTGGCATGATTCCGCAGGCTTGGTTTAACGCCTCCGACATAAATGTCATAGTGCGACATCGGTCTCAGCAAAAGGACTTGAATGCAACAATTACATCAAGGGAGCAAGGCTACACCCCGAGTTGATCGCTCGTCAGATCTAGAGACAGACAACCATGCGCACTCACATTCACACTGTCACCGAGTGGGAAGCGAAGCCACAAAAGCCAGGCCAATGTGCTACTACACCATCAGTGACGCTTTGAACTTAAATCTGTAAATAACATCCATACGCTCCACCCCTCGCTCCCGCTATCCGCTTCTCCCGTTTTCCCATCGGGAGGACGAGCTATAAATTAAAGCGGGGAAATTACGGCTAACAGTTGGAATAAATTAAGGCACTTTTTGCGTCTGTAAACACTGTAACACTGTCTGACTGCATAATTACACTCCTACTCCCACGGAGCGGCATGGAGGGAGTTGAGATAAGGAGGGCAAAGCAGCATAGATGGAGAATGGTGACAGTAGGGAAGAGAATAATGAACTAAATGTCACATGGGCGGTCAGATATTACACTCGCTCCTTTTCCGGGTCCTGCATGCTGAGCTCTCCTCCAGATTAGGGAGGGGGGGAAAGGTGACTTTGAACATGAGCGTCCCACTCACCCCCTTTTGTTCCTGATACTTACCATGCTGCATGCAAACAACACACGTTGTCAGACACATTTTAAGATGCATATCAAATAGCACTCAAACGGCCACTTAGATGTCTAACTACAATGTGTTGATGATAAATTATATTTACCACCACAATGGACTGACATCCAATCGATTGCAAAAGGATCAAGGAAAGGAGTTTAGGACATCCGCCAAGACAACAAAAACAAAGCATCAGTCCTTTTTGTAAGGCAGAACAATAAAGCCAGCTGGGCGTTAGCATTTTGTTGTCGATTGCTGTTTGTTATGCCATTTTTTTCCTTATTATTATTGTAGACCTGATACTACCTGTGAACTCGAGTAACTTAACAACAGATGTCACGTTCTGAAAATAAATGAATAAACAAACAAATGAATAAATACATAAATAAATCCTTGCGATTTAGTTATTATTGTGACATTTTTGTACTGAATTATTACAACCAGTGTGCCGCAGATGTCTAAAGCGGAAAACATGCAACTTAAAAGAAAAAGAAAAAGCCAGGCAAATTAACTCATTCACTGCCATTGACGGCTATAAACGTCAAAAATTAATTTGAACTATTTCTATTTAACATATTTTCCCACTTTTGTTAACAAGAGTATAAAAACCTAGATTTTATTTATTTATTGTACATTTAGAACAGATATGACATTTGTAATCAATCACGAGTTAACTACTGAAGTCATATGATTTAATTACGATTAAAAACTTTAATCGCCTGACGCCCCGAATTTTATTAATATTTTCTTTCTTTTTAAAAAAAATGCATTCACTGTCAACGGCTATAAACGTCAAAAATTAATTTGAACTATTTCTATTAGTTTAACATTTTTTTTCACTTTTGTTTACAAGAGTATGAAAACCTAGAATTTTTTATTGTACATTT